>NW_017259548.1:1477728-1480260 GCF_001594045.1 Atta colombica
AATAATGGATTTTTTTTTACTACACTTAATATATATATATAAACTCAGAGTAATAATTAAATCAGATATTGAGAAATAAAATATTAACTTTCGTATATTATAATAATTATGAATTTCACACTTTTGTAAACTATCTCTCAAATAGTTATATATTTGTGTACGAATTTTTGAGTGTAATCTTTTTTTATTTTCATATTAAAATAAGATAGATGAAATATATACTTTTCTAAATGGAAAAGAGCATATATTTCAGAGATTTTCTAAAGATAAAAAGAATAAATACTATTAAATAATAGTTATATATATTTACCCATCAACATCTTTATTTGGGGATACTAAATCGGTGATTAGATGAGAATTGATTTTATTGATGCTGTCAAGTGGCATTTGCACAATAATTCCGTGAATATTGGGATCATTATTCAGTTTGGTAACTTTGTTGATAAGTTCTATTTCCGTTATGGTGTTAGGAAGCTGACAACGTCGAACATTGATACCTATTTCGCGGGCCGCATTGATTTTCATCTTTATGTAGACGTTCGAATCTTCTCTTGCGCCTACCTGGACAATAGCCAGACCCGGTGCAAAATCAGGTAATTGCTCTTTTAAGACGCTCACATCTTTGATTAGGCCTTCTCGAATTTCTCTATAAAGTTTCATTATACGTGTTTGTTAGATACACTAAAATAAATTCGTATATATTGTTCTATCTATTTTTATAAAACATTAGAAAAATATTCTTAAAAAGATTTAGATCACATATTTTCATGAAGTTTAATAATATAAAGGTTTTCATGAATTTTTAAATTATTTATCTAATGGGGAGAATTTATTTTAAATTAGCTCTATCTTACGATTGGATTGTCTGTAATTATTTATTGCAAGGAAGAAATATAATTGCATATAATTAAAATCTTAGTCTAAAGACATTTGAATTTCGCGGGCAATTTGTAGATACTTATATATATTTTAAACATGTATATTTTAAGTAGAGATAACAAAGAATTGTGTGTATAAAATTTTAATATTTGTACTGGGTTTATTGCTCTATTATTTTTGTTTTTGTATTTTATTATGTAGAAATATGTGTTCGCATATTTAAAATGCCATAACCTTATAAAGGTATATTATACATAATATATTGTATACATATACATTGCTATTCGTTTTAAAACCTTCTGTACACATTATTCAATATATTATTTTTATATGGTGTTATATTCTGATTAGTAAACTTTGTAAATCTTTACTATTTTATTGTTATCATGTTAGTTTTGTTCATGATGTATTTTATTGAATTGCTGTATCATTAGGTCTGTTCGATTTGCTTACACTTTTTACACTTAGCATCTTTGCTTTCTCTCTTTTCAGTACTAAATGTATATCTATCTCATTTTAAGTGTAAAAAGTGTAAAAAAATATAAACAAGTCGAACAGACCAATTGTTCCAAACATTGTTATTGAATGATAAATCATAAACAAATGAATAATCTCTTTCTTTTGCAATACGCTTATACTTGTATGAATGAACGTCACTTACTTGGCCAATTCAACTCCAGATAATATAATGCCTCGCACATCCGTGGACATGGTTCTGTTCAAAAATCTGAAAAATTTTTTAATATTTATAGTTTCATAGCCGATTTAATTGGAAATAGATTTATTAGACGTAGAAATTCAATTAGATCAGTTAACACTACTTCTTTACAGACACAAAGTTGACGCTGAGTTTGCCTATTGATATAAACCTGTTTATTGATTGACTGGTGCAGATCAAATGGATCTCATCAGGCCCGACCGGTTCACAAGTAGATGGACTTATACAAGGTGTCTTAAAAGTATATATCATTCTAAAATTCGTTTATTTCGAATGAATTATTAAATTTTTTGTTAGAAAAATAATTTCCGTTTAAAATTTGACTTAACTGCAATTTCATTATGGTATTTTTACAATAAAATATTTAATTGAAAATACAAAAAAATGTTTATTTAAAATATTTAATTATACTGTTTATTCAAAATATTTAATTAAACTATTAAAATGTTAAAATGTTTAATTAAACTTTTTGGAGAAATTATTATATAAATTAATTGTGAATTATATTAGTTAATAATTATACATTTACTAAATTCAGATTTATATATACTTCAAATAATTTTTTGTTATGAAAGAGAAATGCAAATTGTTTGGAGTCTATTTATCTATACAGTTTTTTCTGAAACACTTTATATATGCAGTTATCAGATATATGTTACGTTACGTCATTCGTACTGTAATTCTTATATGCGCAGAACGTACGAGATATACAGAACGAATAGAATTACTTCGTGAGAAGTTGGAATTCAAGTTCTTAGCGATATTTTTTGATGATTCTTGATACACTTTGTATCAGTTCTCATATCCTTTACCTTTTGTTTATTTTATATGTTGAAAGTGTTTTATAAAATACCTTCTTTAATCTTTAATTATAATATAAGATGTTCGTAAATTTAAAAACCAATTTTATTATTTTTTATTATTATAGTCTTTTC
>NW_017259548.1:1480360-1499086 GCF_001594045.1 Atta colombica
TTAGATTGATAAGATATAATATCGATTAAATGAGTATTAATCTTACTTGAGAGTTCTCAATATCCGTATCATTCGAGAGGATTTGATACAACAACTCGAAGATAACTGCTTAGTTTTATTTAATTTTTATCGATGGATGCAACTTTAGTGAAGTGATGCAAAGAGTAATATTTGGAAATATGAAATGTGTTACGCGTATTACAATATTTAATGCGATAAACTTTGACTCGTTGCTGACAATCAGCCTTATATTTAACAGAGCTAACATAATTATGCTATTTTCATAATTTTTATTTAATCTTTATACCTAAATCTGCGATACTTTTTATTTAAATATTTAAATATTTATATAGATAAAATGGATCATTTATTATTACAGATAAATTTGTACAATTATGCTATATTACCGTTTGATCAATCACGCATAGTATGTGAGATGCATATTTAAGTGCATCGTTACGCTACGGACGATATTTCATCGTAATCAAAATCCATTCGTTACAAATATAACAATGTATTTCTATTATTATCAATGATATTTTCTAAACTATCTCAGAAAACTATTATTATCATATATGTTATTTGAACTATTGAACTTGGTATCACCAAGATGGAAAAAATGTTTACCAGTAAACTGAAACAGAAATAATAAAAGTAAATAAGCTTTACAATATGTCCATATTGCAAATAGAAGTAGGTAAATATACAAAATTATTTGTAACAATTTAATGTTAAAAAAATATTAAGTATTGATTATAATTATTTTCCTAGAACTGAAGATATTATTAAGATCGCAATCATTTGCACAAAAAAAAAATGATTTTAATGCAGTTAAAGCCGAAAAAGTTTATGTCTATAATTAAATGAATTCCAATTTGGTTCAACGACATAATACAAAGAGAATTTACTTAGAATTTAGCTAGTTTCTCAAGTTAATTCACCTCGGGCATTATCGTCTTCATCCCTTCGCATGTCGGTGATTGGCGGATCTGCAATATTGTTAGGCCGCAATATTGTTAGGTTTTGATCGGTCATTGTGTAGTCTCGCCGCTGAAAAACAGAACAATCATTGAAGATTAGTAAGATTAATCCTCTTTCCGTTTGGTTTGCTTATTCACTAAAAATCGTGAGCCCGTCCGAGAAAGTACCATAATTTATTTAAACTCACATGTTTTGACGTAAACTTATCTTAAGATTTGCGAGACATTTTTAATGCTAATTCTTTCTCTCTTTTTCCTTCTTATATTTATATATACTGTTAATCACAATGATAATGTTGATATTACAATAAATTCATATTTTTTAAAATCATATATATATATATATAAAATGTATATAACAAGCTTAATTGTAATTTTTGAATTCTATCTTACATTCTTCTTCTTCTTCTTCTTCTTCTTCTTCTTCTTCTTCTTCTTCTTCTTCTTCTTCTCTTCCTTCTTCTGGCAACACCCCAAGGCAAAACAGGGCCTATTTCTACATGAAAATTGCGCGAGCTATTGTATTGAAAGATAGCCCTTTCCCATCCAACTCATCCCTAGAGACGAGATAATGGATGAGAGAATTATATTCATAGTGAAAGAATTATATTCCTGAAAAATATAAAAATAATGTAATAATGATGTATAATATGCAACAGTCTCTGTATAATTTTGTATTATATATTATATTTGAAATGATAAAATTTGTTATATGCAATATCTTTTGAAATTTATTAGGTAATAAAGACAATTATTTATGCAGAAATCTATTATCCTGAGTATTTAATATAATTGATATTTTCTTCTTTATTCTTTATTCTTTACTTTATTCTTTTGAATGTTACATATTTTCTGCATAGAAATTCGAGAATTTATTGTTTTTATCTTAAATTGCGTACTTAAATTTGATATATTGTACTTAAATTGTAACCAAAGGATTAGATTATTTAAATTACTAAATGTAACTTTAAAATATGCAACATTGCATATTTTACATCTTCATTTACTATAATGCTGGTTGCTATTATACGTATATTAAAATGAAATGGATTATCTTTTATTATTGCAAGCATGTTATTATATATCTTATTTTGTTGGACAAATTATGATAAAGAGATTTGAATTATAATTTAAATATACGTGTTTGGGTAAAAAACAATTATATTATATGCTAAATATTATATTATATGCTAAATACTATTTTAACATTTCTATGGGAGACATTTCTATGGGATAAGAATAAGCATAGTATCGTTTTTCAAAGATGGTATTTCATCGAATTTTAATGTTAATTGGGCTATGCAGGTTTAGCTTCAATATTGCGTAATTTAGTCAAGAAAAATCATTAGAAAATTTTTAAAAAAGCATTTTGGAGGTAAATCTTTGTACTATTCTTTATTGAATTTTTTGAAAAACTTTTTATCAAACTTATTAAATGTAATTTTAAGAAATATAGCAACATGATATTTATTAAAATAAGATAAGATACAGACCTGTAAAGACAAATTTTTTTTTAAAAGCGATCGAAAATGCTAAAGTATAAGTATTTCAAACTTTAAAATGCTTTTTTATTTTTTGATCTGTAATGATTTTTAACCGATGACCTGAATATTATGCAATTTTAAGTTTCATGTCCGGAAACTTTTCGACGGCAGTGTATATATAGAAGATACAAAACAAATTTATATGTGCTCTATATAATACTTAATTATTTTTAATTTATTTATATGTTGATAGGTATCATATATATATTATCTAATAGGTATGATATATATATTATACTTACATTTAATTAAATTAGAATTGTTTTAGCATATTTAGTACCAAATGTAATTGTTTATTAAATTTAAATAGAGGTTATCTTTTTTTAATCCTTTTAATAAATATTTAGTTCAATATTGCCAACTAAGCATTTACTTACTATAAATAAATATTCGTTCAGTAAAATGAATTATTGTTAAATCAAATTAATGTTTCTTATATCAAATAAATATGTCTTTATATTTAATTGGCAATCTTTAATTAAATATTTATTAAAATTGACTATATTTTTTCTCAGTGTAGTTTTGCGTAGGATTCCATAATCTAGTCGTCCCGAGGATGCTTATTGTCTTTGTTGATTGGATAAAAGTTCCCTCCCCCCCTCTCTCTCTCTCTCTCATTCTTACTCATCATTACATTTCATTCTTTCATTCGTATCTCTTATTCTTTCTCGCCCTTCTCAACAATTCAATCTTAATCTACGAATCTTGCTAACAGCAATATCACACAGAATAGATATCACGCCACGAAACATGTCATGCGAATTTAACTATTCTTCTTAACTACCTTTGAAACTACTTCGTCGACTTAATGTCATTTCCGTTATATTTCCGGGCGAATCTGAAAGTAGTTGCTTATACAGATTAGATGGTCCATCTGCTGGTAGGCTGACCGGTTTGAAAAGAGAACTAGAATGAAAACCGGAATCTCAATAAAAATCTTTTATTATATTATATCTTTGTAGAAGATATAATATAATAAAACAAGTTTTTTTTGCTATGTTTCCAACTTCTTTGATCCTTATAAAATCTGAATGTATTTGGACGACTTACTTGGAATTGCTTATTAGTAATTATTATATGAGTTAGAATATATAAAGAAATAGTTTTTATTTGAAAAATATTTTAAAAGAAATTCTAGAATAGCTATTATTTTATTATATTAAAATTATACTGTATATTATACTGTATATAATAGATTAAATTAAAAGTTCTAAAATAAATTCTAAAATTTAAGAATTAAAAATTTACTGTAATGATATATATAAAAGAGCTATTGTTTCCTATTTTAATATATAAAATCTATTATTTTAATATATTATAAATTTTCAGAATGTCTTAATTATATGTTATATAATATACGCGTACATTATATCGCAAAATTTATTGTTAAATAATTTTATCTATTTTCTCTTCGTTGCTTTTATCATAATAAGTTGAAGCCTCTTGATCATCGAGATCAGCAGAATTAATACATTTACACATCGCGAAATCTTCGGCCGTGGTTATATCGAGCGACGCAGCTTGCTACGAAAAGGGATGAGTTTGTAGCTTCGTCGCGGCGTAGGTACCTACAGATTCCAACTTCTGCGGATAGTTGGGCTTAAGGGTTTCAGGGAGAAACTAGCCTTGGGGTGACTGGAGGCTATGGATGATCGGGGCTGAAGCAAACCGTCGGGATGGGTGATGCGAGGGTGAGGAGGATGGGCAAGGGGGCCCAAGGTGTAGGGTGAAAGGTCGCTGCAGATCTCGGAGAGCGTAGCAACTCGGACCGCAAATTCCTTTACGGTGTTCAGCGTGCGGCGCATTCGCAGTTAGAAGCAAGGAATCGGCTCGTTTTCGCTAATAGGGCGCGTCCAACTTCGCGCCGAGCAACTCGGTGAGCAACTCTCGCCAATGAGCTTCGGTGATACTTCGAAGGGCGCGTTGTCCCAATTCTCCGCTACGTTTCCGAGATTTCGATTTCAGGATTTCTATGTTTACCGCGCCGCCGGACACACAAAGCTCTGTAGAGACTGTTTGCGAGCACTTACATGTTAGTGATTCATTTTGATTGCGAGTTTTGTTTATTCATACGTTTATACTATCAATTATGTAGGTATTATTCTTTCACTTTGGAGTTAAGTTTCTATTGCAATGAAATGTCTTATTTTGTAAAGTTAAGTTGGAGGATTATTTAATTTTTAGAATTATTTAACGAATGATCTCATATACATATATATATAGATTCTTGTTAATTCAAGTTTATTAAATTTAGCTTTATTAAAAATCATAAAACTTTATAAAAACTTTATAAAAAAATCATTAAACGTATTTTAATATTATTAGTTATTCGATTACAAAACATAAATTTAAGATATTGCTAATGATATTAATAATGATAATTAGCTTTCGTTTATTAATAGCATACCCAGCAAACAAGTTGACACTAATTTGATATTAAAATAACAATAAACAACGTCAGCTTGTTTACAGAATACTTATTATTTAATTTCATTTAATAATGTAATGATTTTTATTTAAGAAATTAATGTTATTATGCATAATTATTTTTAGATAAATATTGAAAGGATGATATTTCGATGCTTATTCGACACGCTTATTAAATTTTGTTACGATCTCTTCGTAATTTGGTTACTGTGTACAGGTGAGACTCGTGATGTATTTTCTATCAATGATCCTCAGTAGGGTGCTACTAGAAATTACTGGAAATTACCAGTTGCCACTCCCTCGTATCTAGACGATATCTCGAAAAGAGAAAGAGAGAGAGAGAGAGAGAGAGAGAGAGAGAGAGAGAGAGAGAGAGAGAGAGAGGGGGGGAGAGACAGAATATTACCGGATTGGATGCGACTGGCAATAAATAGATGATTGAACACAGGTCCCGGCGTCAGACGACGGAAGGGATATGAAATTAATACAAGTCCTGCAGGCCTACCCTTGGAAGGCGTTTATACCTTCTCGCGAAGGTATTTCTGGCATCCTTAAGCTCCTCAAGTGGAAGGACCCTTCGATGCGAATATCAAGGAAATTAGAGACGTTAGGCAGGCTTGAATTATTGACGCTTCGTCGAATAGTCATACGGTTACTAAGTATTTCGTGATTCATCCTGGTGACCATTATATTATAATTATATCTATTTGCAACTTCAGTACGATTTTATAGGATATGAAGATTTGCATATGTGTAAACGTGGTTTTTACGCCCCGTGAGATTACTTGTCGAATAAAGACAGTCGCGGAAAAATTGGATCACCGGCGATCTCCATAAAATTGTCGCGGTAACGATGAATTATCACTCGCAAAAATTGCACTAAAGCGAATTAATCGAAGTACCGCGAAATATTGCGCTCTCGTAATTCTACGACTGTTCTTATTTTTTCCGGCGTGATAAAATCTATGGCAAAAGTTCGAAGGTTCTACGAGATTGAAAATGCGTCGGGCATGCGTAGCTTAAACTAGTGGAAGTTTATATGGGATAACTTTGCAGCAGACTCACGAAATAGGATTGACATTATCGCTCTGAGTTTAGCTACTCATGCTGATTGGATGCGGAAAATCGATAGCTGCGTAATAGGTTTACTCCGAAATTGAAAGTGCATTTTCATATATATTATAGCATTTTTATACATGCATATTATATTTTTCATGCAAAAAAGTTCTATTCATTGTTCGCAAATATTATACGTTAGTATGAGTATGTAGGATATATTGTTTTCAAATATCGCCCAATATTTTTGTTTAGATTTGATTGTTTCGAATACAATTTAGAGAAAAAGAATGCTGATCTTGCATTCGATATACAGTTGAGTAGCAACGCGATTAAGTTGCATTGAAAAGAAGTCATATTATATACATATATATAACATTCTTGAATAAAACAAATATCTCATATATTATATTACAAAAATTTTATAATAATATTATTCTGTGGAAGAATTACTTACTCGATTTTTAAACTTCGATCTTCGAATATTTCATTTTTATGTATGAAATATTTATTCAGATAAAATTATTACTATACCGTATACATAGGAAATATTAAAGAAACTTGTGTCTTCCTTAGGAACATGCACCGATTGATCGTTACGATGGTCGAGAGTGGTTCGGTCAATAGTTGAGAATTTCGAGGGTACCCTAACTGTGTTCAGAGCAGGGGCAAGAAAGATAACTTTGTAGAGAGGGTAAGACGTGGCTTGCTGGGGGTTGATTGGGCGACCCCTTACCACTCTTGCTGGCTCGGCAACGTCACCCTTCATCCTGTTTTCTCTTCTCTATGATGAAAGCGATTTCATCCCTTCTATACACTTTCTAGAAAAATGGCCGACTAAATACAATTTGAAGGGGTCCGAACAGTTCGATCTAACGGTCGAACGATGTACAAAATTATAATGTAAAGTTTTAGACAAGTATTACAGAAAATTTTCAATGCTTTTTGGAGAATATAATATTTATAATATGGAAGAGAGATATGATATATACGTCTTTATGCATTAATTATTTATCTTTGTGTGTTAATATATTTTTATGTATTAATAATGTTGTAATATTGAATAAAAGAGTCTCAATACTATTACTATTAATATTGAGAATTATATGATTGTTACAATAATAATATTGTAATATATCAATATTTTAAGCGTAAAAGAAAACTGAAGAATAAAAAATTTATATTTTATGTATAGAAAAGATAAATAATTAGATTTAATGGTTTTTCCATACAATTTTATGATATGACTCAATTTTTATTAAATTACATAACACAAAAAAGCCGTTATTGATAATGATTCCAATAGTCTTCTTGAACAGGATGCGTAATGAACAAAAATTGTAGGATCAGAATTAAACCGAATTGTAGTCGTGAACAAAGAAGAGAGGATAAGGAAGCAAAAAAAGGGTAGTTATCGTCAAGAGACGGGATTGATTTTCACCTGATGAGAACACGATGAATAACACAGATTCAGAAGAATTGAAAAACATGTTTAAGAGAAATAGCTTTTGATATAAATTGGAATGATAGTTACCTATAAAATTATCCTGCGATTCTGAATTGCGACTTGATTGCTTCATTAGTTCTGATTATGATGTAAGTGAAGAATGATAGAAAATTTTATGAAAACTATATAAAAATATATATATAATATTCTATGAAAAATATATAAAAAAATATAAACGTGATAAAATAAAATTATAATGTTAGATATATTGGGTTGTCCGGAAAGTTCGTGCCGACTAACCTATATAATTTAATAAATATATACTATTGTACAATAAAATTTAAATCTGCGTTTCAATTTTCCTTCAAAATCGGCACGAACTTTCCGGACAACCCAATACTAAGAAATGATAGATTTATAATAAGAATTATAGTAATAGTAAAAACGAAAGATATTGATAAAATGAATTTATTTTAATATATTAATAGTGTACACACAAAAGTTATAAATTGCTTACCAAATTTTTGTTCTACAAAAAATAAAATTACTTGATGGTTTTTCTTATAAGACACATAAGATTAAACATAACATACAAATACATACAATAATCATTCTTGTTAAACTTGTGTATAGTAAATCTGATTACAATACATTCACATAAAAGAAATTTTTATCTTGAAAAAAGGTTTATACTTAAATATTATTAATTAAAATTTTAATTGAAATGATATTATCTAATAATATCCAATAGAAGTGTATTGAATTCTAACGCACATTGATTTGAAGCCATTCTGTACTTGTACCGATTGTGAGAAGTTCATGTCAAAGATAAAGTTTCGTTCACAAACTTTAAGGAATATCGAGGTGCAGTCGTGCTAAAGCATCGACATTTCTCTTAATAGAACAATAGTAGACGCCGGATTCCCTTCTTAGATAGCATCTACATCGTCTGGGGTGGCCAATGCAGGAAGGGTAACTACAACCCATTTCTGACCTCCATGAAAGTCCATGCTTAGATCGTCTCGGGGTGTCTACCATCTTAATACCAGCCATATTGAATTATGGTTATTACGAAGACCCGTTCTTACGATACGTTCATACCCTTTGAAGTCACGAGAGTTTCAATTCCGGCAAACCCAATCGCTTTTTTGCTTGTGGTTAAGGGAACGTTTAATGAAGAGAATTTGCATGTTCTTAAACTTTCGTATGTTTGACAGATATAACTTTACAAAGGTATCATCTCTTCTTTGTGTATTCAAATTAGATAAAAGAAGAAAAGACAATAGAATCAGAGATATTGAATACGACTAAAAATATTGATGGTTTAATTTAATTTTATTTTAACGATAAGGAAAAGGAGTATAAATTGAAGTTATAACTGAAACTGATAAGCTTCTTATATTATATTGAATCTCTTTTAACGTTAAACCTATTTTATTTTACATCGAAGTTTTAATCTTTCTCAAAGCTATGGCTTTATTTCATCTAAACGCAAATACCCACGAGATTGAAATAATTCATGCCTGACATCACTTATCATCTTGGATACTCAGTCAACGCATGCTTACTTAAGTAAGAACTTACTGACTCGAGACGCGCGTCGCTTGGGAGATTCCGTTCAATCACGATCTTCCGGTATTCTCAAAGGTGCGATTACTTGGCTAGAGGTACATCGATGCAGATGTATCGCGCGATGCATCCCTCCGGCCTCTTCCTCTCTCCCGGCTCCGATATTTCGCGAGCTTCTTGCCACCCTCACCTCTTGCCACCCGTCGTCCACGCACCCCCGAATAACCTTAGTTACTTTGCTCGACTGTTAGGTACCCGAAGCCAGCGCGTTGCTGAAGTACGAAACTCCCGGCTCCTAGGAGAGTCCTAGGTAATCACCGAACTTCGCTGTTCCCTCGGGAATGGGCAGCGGGGCCTCACCCCACGACTCCGGCACCAGGAGCCGATATAACTTTGTTCCTGGGGGTGCAGTACCGCTTCACGAGCCAAGGCGACTCCATAGCCATGGCTTGCCGTGGATTTCCATTGCCTTGCACGACTCACATTATCATTGCTATGCTATTCTGTGTCTTGAACAAGTGTCGTTTCACTTGAAAAATATTTTAATTACATGATTACATTTTATTTTTGCAAAATAATAAAAATCAATTCTCTCTCTCTCTCTCTCTCTCTCTCTCTCTTTCTCTTTCTCCTTCTCTTTTGTCTTGCTTTCTTTCGCTATTATAAGTTTTTCAATCAATGTAATTTTAATATCGAATGTCGTATTATACTTTTTGCTTGTTATATGAGAGTATTAGTTATTATTTCGATAGTATTTGGTATTAAGTTATTTTTAGAAATTAGTATTATGTCAAAATGAATTAGAAGCTACTAAAATGAGAAATAAATATATTCATTCTATTATTTTATAAATCATTACAGCATTGAATATTACAAATCCTACATTAAGTTATATATGTTTTTTTTTATTAATAGCCTTTTATAGTAACTTTTTTGTTATAAAGTTTTTTAAATTTGATATCAAAGTTTATCTATTCCACATTAAGAGTAATAATTAACAAAGATAAATATAATTTTCTTAAATAAAACTTCATATACTGATATTGGATTATTATATCTGTAAATCTATTTTATCTTCTACTTCCTATTTTATTTATTTTTATTTGAATTCTAAACAGATAGTCTCCCCAGTAAGCAAAAAAACATTTTAGAACATTTCAGTAACATTGCAGCACCATATATATTATGATCATATTTATAGGCTACTATGTTATAATTATAGGCTATCAATTTCCTGAATAAAGAAGCAGTTAATATTTAATTAATAACAACATATATTTTTTAATCTTAATCGATATTTATTTTAAAATTTTCTTACCTTGTATTCGCGAATTTAATGTATTTTAAATTAATGTATTTTTGTTTAAAGTTAACATAATTAAATGACTTCTTTTATTTTGAAGATCAAAATCCGAGAAATAACATTATGAAATTATGTGAACTTAAAATTATGTAAGATTGTGAAAAAAAAAATTATATTATAAACAGTTTTTCACAATGAAGAAAAAAATATTCAGAGTTTTCGTTGGATCCACGAATAAGAATATCGAGAATTAAGCTTAATAAGAAAATTTAAAACTGAGTCATCTATATTTTAATATAAAATTCATTGAGAAATTTGATTACAAGACAGATTTAATAATTTATCAAATAATTTTTTAAATAATAATAGAGAAAAAGAGAGAGAGTTTAGAGTTTGAATTTATAAAGACAATCGATTGAAGTGTTCTTAACAGAAAATAATGACCCGTGCTTGTTACGACCGGTCTATGAATCTCGAGAATTTCACTCTTATCGCGGGTATTCTCAGCGAAGCGGGTCGATGGACAATAAGGCTGTTGGATGGATCTGCGTATCTCAACAATGGCGGCTTATTATCTCGAACAAAAGCAGAGTTATGCTTCCCCCTCATCGGAGGTGGATGCTGGTCACCCCCCGGGAAAGACGACGTAAGCCTACTAATGGTTTCCTTCAGCGGCAGCTGTCGCCTTAAGATTGACCGACTTCAACTGAATTAATCTTGATGTCTGTGCCACGTTTTCAGTAAATTACGGCCGCCAAGAAAACATGCTCCTCTCGTTGCATCCCTAATAAAACTTGCAAACTTGACGCAGGACTGATAAGACAATAACAGCTTGTTGAAACTGATTTTATTTATTGTGTAAAATTACTTTATTAATAATTACATATTTTTGACACTTGATGTTCAGTCTTTGATGACATTTTTGAAAGGTTTTTTTTATTCGAGACAACATTAAGATAACTCTCGATACTATTATGATGGAAAATAAAAATCTAATTTGACAGAAATTATTGGAAGAAAACGCATTTGTTGATTAAACAAAACAAATCATATAACTTGTCCAGCAATTTTCTCAGAGATGGCGTATGAAGCCATTTTGCGAATTACTCCAGTATGCAGTGGGAGGGTTAATTATTGATCGTAGATGCTGTGGCGCTTTGCTACAGCCATCTACGTAATTTGGGGGTAAGTTTCTGATTCCTGTTCTTCAAGCTGATCGAAGAATTGGTCGGTAACTTACATATAATTTTATAATTAAAATGTAATTAAAATATAATTTACAGAATTTTATTCCTTTTTGATTATTCATAGACAAGCATTTTTCAAAATATTTTCATTTTAGCAAAAAACACATAATAACTTTACACACTTATTTGTTATAAAACGCCTCAAAATGCACGGATTAGATAGCACGGATTGAGAAAAATTCGAATTTAAACTCGATAAAGAGTTCGTTTTTAAAAATATTATTTGCTTTTCCTGTAGCACTTTATATACACCCGGTGCAATGCTAAATTTTGCATTATTAAAAAATTTTCACTCGCTACTGTGCGAATCGAATCTCGTCTTACTTCCGTCGCGACGTTTACTGATCTAACTGGGATTTGCTGCAAAGACCGATGAGAGATGAATCCCTCGCGAAGATGCGACTTTCCGAAACCAGTCCTTGTCCATTACTAGAATTAAGAGCTGGTCAAACGCGTTCACTTCCGTAACGGACAAACTGGTCCGCGATTCGAGGTGTATGCAGCATCGTGATGGACCAGAGTGGCGACCGGTTTGCATTGCGCGAGAAAAGAATATCGAGGATTCAATTTGAGACCGGACATTGAGATGACCAGCTCCGACCGGTCCAGCAGATGTTACTTCAGCTGTTGGTCTAGTAGCGATTATTAAACATAAACGAAATGAAAGAAAGGAGAAGAATAGGATGTGGATTTTGTTTTATAGGATAAATTTTATTATCTTCACTCTTTTCGGATCATATAGAAATTTGTTTATTATTGTTCATCCAAAAATACACTGATGCATTTGTTCGTACAATATGTGACAAATTTGCGCATGTACAAAGTAAGTTATACATCTCAAAGCCATGCTATCATATATTTGATTTTATTTTAATATATTTTATAACAAGTATATTATATTTGCATAAAAATTTATACCAAAAATACAGTTTTTATACATATCTTATAATTAGAAAATGTTTTCTTATTAAAAATATTTGTAGGATACTTATTACGAGAGTATAAAAATTAATTTAATTTTGTACGTTTAAAGATAATACATGAATATGTAAAATTAAAGATACATTTCACATTTAAAAATAAGAATTTAAAAATTAAAAATGGATTTTTTTTTATATATTTATGATAATTCGGCTTTGAGGGTGTATGCATTAAATTAAAAGAATAATAATTTAATTGACAATTAATATATGTTTTGACGATGCTATTGATGCTTATTTCGATAAATACAAATTTGATAAATATATGCATACGAATAGTATCTATATGGATTTATGATTCATAAATAAATAATGTTTGTTACATTAGTCAGGCATGTATGAAGTAATTTACGTTATTAGAGGTGCCGTATTTATTAGAGAATATCGAAAATATCGCATGTCAAACTAAACATCAGCACATACAAATGATAATTGTTTGCTAGTGATTATTTTAATTTGTTGAATAACGCAATACTCATGCTATGTTCTACAAGCTTATTTTTTACACAGAATATTTGATTTGACAAGTTGTATACTCATTTAGCTAATTGAAAATATAAGACAACAATCTTGTTATAAAGCCGATCACACATAAAATGAATTGTATTTCATAAAAATTCATACTTTATAAAATCTGACTTATAACACTCAAAATAATATATATGCATTTGTAATTATCTATGAAGCTTATGAGCAACTCTCATTTGTTCATGCGCGCTAAAATAAAATTCAAACATCGTGTATATCTTTCTATATTCTAAATTGAATTTAGTAATAATTAAATATTGGTTTTGATGTGAATTAGTAGTATTGAATTAGTATTGAAATAACGCATTAGTATTGAAATATCGATTTTTAATCATTTTTAATTTGATAAAACTATATCTTAGTAAAATTATATTAAAAAAAGTTTGGATTTTTTTCTTTATATGGTTGAAAATTTTATTATCTTCTGTGTATAATTTTTATCACAATTTCATGTTTTTTGGTATTTGTCAGGATATTCACTGCAATCTATAATTTCTCGATGTGATTATTTTCCACAATATTATCAAATATATCATTCGTACATAGCCGCTAACACTGTTTAAAATTTATAATATCCGTAATTAACAAAGGCAGATAGCAATGATCAAAAATTCTCAAACGCAATAATTTCATCGCATAATGTAAATAACGTAGTCCCCAAAGTCAAAGGAACGAAATTAAACTCGTTTAAAATGTGCAAGGGCTGATTATTACGTAAACACCGAGTAGTGGAGAGTCACTTTGTAAACAATTAGTCGTCTGCAGGAGCCGCGAAGGTGGAGCATAGGTAGTAGTATGTGCTAATAGGCCGCGATGAAGAATGAAACTTGCTCGGCCGCAGATATAATCCCGTGAAATGAAGTCAGTAAATAAATAATTAAATAATTAACGCGCGTGGCAGTCGCCGCGCCGCCGACTGTCGTGCGTTTCTCAGCCGCGCGTGTTTAATGGCCAGCGTGAAAGAAAAGGTGAGAAAAAAGATGATGTTACCGGTAGAACTAGGTGGAAAGTGTTTGACCATATTACGTTCGCACATTACACCGAGACTGAGGACAATTCCTTCACGTTACCTCAGTGGTGTGAATTTCTCGTAAAGGCCTGAAAATAGTGAGATACCCGTGTCCGGTGACTCTCAACTCTTCGTCTTCGTGAATTTTCACCCTACTGCGGAAATGCAAATTATGCCTTTGCATAGTAGTAGAATTTTTTATTAGTGAGTTAAATGCGACATTTAGTGGTAAAGTAGTTGCTTTATATGGATTTGATGTAAATAACATGATTCGATGTAAATAACCTTTGATTTTTTATTAAACTTAATGTCGCGATTCTATTTTGAACATCTAGATAAGTTTTGGTTCATTAGATAAGTAGATTTGGACAGAATTTGTGTATTTTATTCTTTTATTTGTATTTCTTTTCTTTTTGTTTATTGCAATTTTTTTATTTGAAGATTTTGACTAAATAGCAGAACTTGCAACATTGTACATGAATATTAATGAAAGTATTTTTATGATATAATTTAACATCAAATTTTGATTTTAGATTTCATATTTTTTCGACTGTTATAAAATTGTTTCCTATTTTAATATATAACTTTTGAAATTTTCTTTGGAATTTTTTAAAATTAATATTTATCTGAAAAATAAAACAAAAGTCTGAAGTGTCTTTACGATTTTAGCTTTTGTAAACATCTTCTATGAGTCTATCTTCTTTGAATCTTTAAATCTTTAAAGTATTGAGTTTTAAAGTATTGATATTTTAACATTTTTAAGAAAATCAACTTCAAATAGCATAAAAAATTGGTAATGAAAAAGAATCGCGACGAATCTCTAAGATATTTAATGCTTAGAAAAAGTAATTTGTAGAAAAAAAGCAGTTAAGAAGTATAAGTTACGTATGATTTTAATCAAATTTTTTTTACGAACCAGATGTTTTCGCTACCGGAATATCTCACGACGTGCAAGCTTGTAAAATATTTGAACTCCCGTCTACCGTATTATTTACATGTTAAATCTCTGAGAGTCACCTAAGTCAGCGGGATGCGACGAGGAATATGAACTCTTCTTGGCCGTGTCTCTCCGCCGTTTCTCCTTTACCGCTCTTCCGGTGGCGTGCGCGCGCGTGAAGCTAGAATGAGTAAAAAGGAAAAAAAAGAAGGACGGCAGCCGGGTGCGAGGGTGGGTGTGATGCGAGCGTGTACCGTTTTATCGCGCGGTTTATCTCGCTCTCTTGCATCCCGTCGCCGTCCTGAAGCTCGGCATTTGCCCCGCGGCTGTCGAGACGGGGTAAGAACGCTAATTGGGAACCCGAGGCCGTTTCTTCCTCTCGTCTTGAAAAAAACGCACGCCCCTCTGCCCTCTGCCGTCTGCCGGTTTTTTACTGACGCCCTCGCTAAAACAGATTAAGGCTCCGAGTCCTTCGCGCGCTCACTTACGCGGCTCGCGTTAATTTGAATATATGCATGTTGATTCGGAGAGAATTTTGAGATACGCGATTAACACAAGAGTCTGGCTTATATTTTAACGTGTCGTGCTTCCCACGTTATTTTTCATCTGCTTGTTTTCGGAATATGGGCAAACGAGATCATTTTAGCTATATCTTTTAGCTTGAGAGCTCAAAACTTGTGTGTCTTATAGGTTTTATTAGAATACGAATTTTATAGCATTAATAATAAGACAATTAAATTTTAATAGCTATTTAATTTCTGTTTTTAAGGAAATAAGTTGCGGAAATTTTCAATATTTGAAAATTTATATCTTTTGATTTTGATTCTTGACATATTTCATTCTTTGACAACTTCATTTGGATTCCAAAACATTTCTTAGATTAACTAGAGTTGAAACAAGCGAGCATGTATACATAAACGATTAAATTGCGTTGCATGAGAGATTTCAGTAATTTTACGTGAATAATTTGAGTTGCTATGTAAGCGATAATACTATAATTTGTGATATGCGTATTTTAATTCAGGGATTACATAGAGGTTTATTATATATCTCTTGTATGTTAAATTTTGTTCGTACATTCTGACAACTTGATGAAATTGTAAAAGCTAATTTTCAATTTGCGTATTTCCAAAAATCTGCATGCAATAATCAAATGTTTTAATACAAGAACTAAGCTTCACAAATAGATTTTATAGAAGGGTGCGGTGATGCGTTTCTTCATTGACTGTACGTGGTCAAGGCTTTGAAACAGAAAAAGTTCTGTCCATTGAACGGGTTTGAACTTTGGTCAACTCTAGACGCGGAGGGTTGGGAAAAGGCGAAGGCAACAAGGGATTTAAAGAATTCATGTAGGTAGTGCCGGAAGTTAAGGTTGTTGCATAGGGGCGTGGCAGTGCTTTAGAGTGTAGGACCATAACTTGTTTAATGGCGTGCTACACACTTGGAAAATGGAGCAGTTCTAATTTGTTTTTATCGTTTTACGCCGTAATCGTAGACCATTATCGTTGTTTTTGTTCGTCGTTAATCTTTTCATAAATTTTAGTCAATTTTATCAGATAAAATCGCAATTATAATTGCAGAATACTTGCGCTGAATGTAAACAGTAAAATTTAATTTAAAAAAACAAGGGGAAAAGTTTTGTAGCTTTTGGAGAGTTTATCTAAGAAACAATGTTTTTTAAATAAATTAATGACAATAGCAAATGGTCAATAAGAATAAAAATTGGAAATTTCAAAATAAGTGGGCGCACTGTAATGTGATGCCTTCTTTTTATATATGGTATGCATACGCGATTATTTTAAGATAATGAAAGTTTCTTTTAGTGCATATTCTCGTTGCGCTCATTAAAGTTTTCTACTGCAAGAGAGATAAAAGCTGGTAAGGAAATTAAGTTAAAAGTTTCTCCGCTAGCAAAATTTTTCCCCTTGCTGAACATGTTCGAATAATATAATTAACGTACTAAACTAAAAGTATTTTTGTCGTGCTACTACAGTTATTACGTTGAAAAACGTGGAGATTAAAATCTTTTTTATTGAAAAATTTGTAAAGTTTCTTTTGATAAATCTATCTTACGAAAAGAATATTGTTTCACATAGCAGTACGTATACTTTAAATCGTCTCGTGATCAGTTAGGATTTCATAAAATTTAATAAATCTCAAAAATGATAACATATTTATAAGAACGTGTATGTTTCATTTCTTTATATTTTATATTTTAACATATCAATATTTTCTCATATGTATTTTCAAAGATAATTAATTTATATATACCATGTCCTATATGTCTTCAATTTTTGTCTTAGATTTTTTGCTATTAGATAATCTTCAAAAGTAAATCAATTTATATTCTTGATATGAATCCCATTTTTAAAATTTATTTCTCTCTGAATTATTCTTCTTGAGTTATATTTTTTTTATTATGATACGCTGCTATCTTATTCTACCGATAAATATTATCGAAAGGTATATGTTTATTTTCCTCTGCAAAGAGGCAAACAATTTAATCTTTGCGAGTCTATTTTCACGATTTACCAGCGAAAGTATATTTTTGCGGCGCCCACATCTCATTGTTGTGAAAACATTTTTTCTTCACTCGAGTCGGGTTATTTCTTCGGTGGTAAGGTCGTGGCACGAGGTCGTTCTGGATAATTTTCGGAGGGTCGCGACCGCCGTAGAAAACGCTTGAAGTGGCCTCTACTTTTGCGTGGGTTTATGCTTTCCGGTTCCTCCCGTCGCCATTATCCGGCCTCCTCTGTTCTCTAGTCGCGTTGTGCCTGAAACAATAAAACACGTTCATGAATGAAACCCTTCTCTGACCATCACCGCACCCTTCTCTTGTGCAGTGCGTTCCGTCGCTAGACAACCTCGCACCCTTCCGCGCCCTTCGGAGTGGCCCACCACCCTCTTTTAACGCGCTTTATCATACTCCTTCCATTCATTCGCGGCCTCTAGTAATAAAGTCAAAGGTAGGACGCGGGTGATGGAAGTAGGAGGTCGGGGTCGCAAGATCTTCCTACGTGACTTCACATACGCGTGTACGTATGCCGTATGCATGCACGCACGTACGCAATGTGGAGAAAAGTCGTGCAGTACTTTTTATTCATAAGGGGGCGAGCTCGGATAGTTATATTTAGAAAAAAAGACTTGAGCTTTTCAAGTGACAGAGCTCTACCCTCTTCGTTATTTTCTATAATAATTTTTCTCTATAGCTCCATTTCTACTTCATTTTATCATTACTTTATATTTATAAGAAGAGAAATATGATATATTTTGGTATAATAGGACCCCATTACATTGGATTGACTTAGAAAGTTAACATGGTAGAATAAATCTTTGAAGAGATATTTAATCTTTGAAGTATGATAATGGCAATTGTTTATGTTGCTTTAATGATGTTCGTAAGATTCAAAACGTATGCATCAAAGGCATAATGGTTGCGCGATTTGCTGGCAAGAAGCACAAACTGTATGCAGTCGAGAGAGAGAGACGGAGTGTATCTTCGTACATTATAAAAGAGCTCCTTTGCCTCCCATCGAGGAAACGAATAGGTGCATTTAAATGTTAAGAGACACTCGAGATGCAGGAGAGAGAGAGAGAGAGAGAGAGAAAGCGAGAGAGAAAGGAAGACAGAAGTGGCGAGAAACCCTGGGAGTTGTAATATAGATAGATATGTACATATATATACACATACACACACAC
>NW_017259548.1:1499186-1504336 GCF_001594045.1 Atta colombica
GAAGAGAAAGAGAAGATATAGGAGCAGAGCGAGAAAGCTCCTCATTCGTAGCACAAACCTAGAGATCGCAGTGGGCATCCATTGGCCAGAACTATGGGGTGGGTTGGCAGCGCTATGGGCTACTATCGGCTCCTTGGGGATGTTTCCACCCCTATTTCTACCAACTACCCCCTTACGGTGTACACCGAATACACTGGTATAGTTATACAGACTCGTACGTGCCGGGCTGTTGGGTATTGATCGTCGTTGGCTCCAGAATACCACGTTCTACCTACTTCTCCTTCACCTGCAGTAACGCGTCCTTACACATCCTTGCTCGTCCTTCCGCGGCCTGAGTCGCATCCCGTATTGTCCCATCCCACGGTTCGATTTTCTGTACCGATGCCAGTTGCTCGGAGCGAGGTCGGATATGCTCGATATCGATTGAATGCGTCAATTCGAGGAACTTGCTTCGAACTTCTGCAGTTTTTAAATATCGTCAATCGAAATAATAAATCTCTTAAATTTTTTTTTTATTTTTAAGAGATGCCACGCGTGATTGTATCTATAGATTTTATTTACAAATTCTATTTTTTCCTAGCAAATAGACTAACAACAATGACATAAAATGATTAACAACAATTTTATATGTTTCTAGCGTGTTTAGGAAAAAAATGATTGTGAAATAGATATGCAGCAGTGACTTTTTGGAATTTCATAGCTTCTTGCGGAAAATGTTTGTGAAACCAAACGAAAAAGAAAAGTGAAAGAAAGAAAGAAGAAAAAACGAGGAAAAAAAAGAGCATGATAATCTGCTGTAATCGAAGATTCTTATCTTTATTGGCGAATACCACATGTCTTCGGGAGTGAAAGGGCCGGGAATGAGGACATTCCATTCTCTGACAGGATTGGGTTTCTCCGATTAAGGATCCCTCTAATACTTCCAATCTGACTACGTGTTCTGCAGCCACTACCATTTCTCTGTCTTTCTATCACTCTTCCTTCACATACTTAAACGAGATGCTTACACTCGCAAATAAATGCAAATATGTGCTTGATGTGGGTTAGCTGAGAAACTATTTGCAACGCTTCTTCATGTAAAACCAAGCGTTACCAAAGCCCTTATAATTAAATCAGACACTTAAAACATAATTGTAATATGTAAATGAACTTAAAAACTTTCGAGTAAAATACAATTAAGACAAAAGTAACTGTTACAAGTAACGCACGATAATAAAACTAAGTATATTTTTATTAAAATAATTCAATTTAAAAATTAATATAATCAGAAAAGAATGTATCATTTAGAATATTTTAAAATAAAAAATAAGATATGCAACATGCAATAATTATTATTTTGAAGAAAAACATATTAGACTATTTTTTACTTGGTATATATTGAGGGATATATGATATATCTTTCCCACATTGTTTCGTAAAGTAACAATAGATAAAGACAATTGTGCTATGAGAAACCGGCGGATTAAACGTAATCCTTTCTACTGCTGAAGCGCGCACACAATCAGTTACGAGGAGGTTAAATGATTCTTTCTAGACTTTATTGTTTCTATCGATTTACGATAATTTTTTTTTTACAATAGATTTATGATTTGGATTCTATTTTATATTATGTAATTAATACTTAACAAGTTGCACAGTTATAACATTATTTATGAAACAACCAGCTAATAACTTGATTGCATTTTGCAGTTTTTACTTATGCTGTAACTTGGAATAATTTGCATAATATAAGAAACGTATAATCTAATTAGATAGACGCACAGAGATATTCTAATTAAGATATTTCTTTCAAGTTCCAGCGATGAGAAATTTTCCAAGCTACTTTGGCGTCTTTCCATGTTTCCTCTCTCTTCTGCTGGAAGGGGTAAGTCAGAATAGTGCATAAAGGGGGTGGGGCGAATGGTATGGGGAGCCACATTTTCCAGAGAGGGTAAGACGAGGGACTGCAAGGGTTATGTGGTGGTAGTGATGGTGGTGGTGGCAGTCTAACGTTCGCAGGGGGAATACAGGGGGGATTCGAAAGGAAAGGCGGGGTAACAAGATGGCCGCGGCCACCGGTGAAGTAGGGGAAGTAAGACATTTATCCGTAAACAAGAGGTTGCTCTCTTATGTGGTATGTCTACCGTACCGAAAAGGTACGTCCATGAGATTCTTCGTTTAAATTAGTATTCTTTGAGCTTCTTCTGATTACGCGGCGATGTTTCAAACGTAGCAGTTTCAAACAACTTTGTAGTAATATGATTTTCATTCACGAATACATGTATGATGTCTGTTTTCGGATAATTAGTTGGGTATTACCGATCCTACCTAATATATAGGAAATCATGGTATTACAACAGTTGTTTGTAAGCTCATTTTGAAGCGTCCTGTAAGAGGCATGGACAGCGTATCCCAGATGTGAGTAACCCTGTGGTAGCTCTCACACACACGCATCCAAATTAACTCCCTGCTCTGTTCTATTAATTAATCTTATTACGTTAATATCTCCGCGGATTCGAAACTTCGATCTTTTATATCGCGCAATTGTCAACGCGCGATGTTTCCGTATCGCGGATATTACAGGTGTGTTTAGAAAGCTATTAGCTTTATTCGGAAATTGTTTCTTTATCGAATGATTTCATCGCATAATTTTTCTTTAACGGAGAAGAACATACAAATAAAGTAAAATAAATTTTTTTTATACGGTATAAATAACTCGTATATATTTTCTATAAAAATTGTGCAACAATTTCTATAAAAATTCTACGTATTTTAACAATTATTTTTAATATATGTATTATAAGCATAGTAGAAACATAAGTATAAGAAAGAAGCTCGGTCATTGAGTACAAAATGTGATTCTCGAGGAACTGATGCATACTTGTTACACCGATTATTGCTAGCACATTATCTACGTCAGCTTATACCAAATTTTGGTTAATAACTACCGGCACGGTAATCCTTTATTATGGAGCGGCAGAATCGCATTAGCATAAAAACGTAATTATACCGGCGCGTCAGAGCGCGCTATTCGTAATATTCCGTAATACGGCGGCATAGCCGAACGCCTCTCGATAATTTCGTCTCAGTCGCGCGTGCACAAGTTGCCACCAGCCCACGGGACCTACATCCCATACTTTGTATTTGTATCTTGTGTGTGCGTAAAGATGTTCCATACAATACGTGAATATTTTAATTTTTTTTAATGATAGATTTTATCGCATTAATTTTACTTTGAACGGTTTATAATTTGCATTAGATCTCAATGTCGAATTTTATATGTATATATCTGATGTATATTTGATACATATATGTAATATAAGTGTTCTGAATTTTCAAAGATTTTTCCGTACAAGAGACATATAAAAATTATAAAAATAGATTTTAATTATGGATTATTTAAAATAAGTTTGATATACGAAGAAAAGAATAGAATATTTGATAGATATCTGATATTCATTCTTTTCTCATTGTAGAATTAAATCTTGATGATTATTACGCACAATTTTCTATTACTTCCGATTTGTCATCTTTAACGTTTCTCAGTGCTCCCACGACTTGCGGAAAGAAATAGATCCCCTACTTTTACACGCGAATGTATCTGCCTACGTGCTCGGATAAACAGCGTGATGCTGCGGTGAGAAAGCACGCGACCTTCTTTTTCTTGCCGGTCTGCGATCTCGCGAGGAGACACGGGAGCGAGCGGTATGATCGATCCGACGGTAACGCGTCAGCCGGTACTCGGGCGGAAAATAGCGTTCGGTGGATGTTGACTACGGCGGCTCTACCCTTCGACAACTCGAACGAGAATGCCCGGTTGGATGTACATAGCTTTACAGGAAGTCACTCTGTACCTTCGTTGAATGACCAGTAACACACATGGTCGCTATGGCCTGTCTATGTATGCTTGCGCGTGTATTTTCTCCTTGTGCCCGATGTGTGTGTGTGTGTGTGTGTGTGTGTGTGTGTTTGTTTGTTTGTGTGTGTATGCATCGTTCCGTGCATCAACACAACTAAAGCATGCGTTTTTGTGTGCGTGCGTGCACGCGCTCACACGCATGTATTGGTGCACGGACCACATACATATTGGCGCGGGGTAGACGGGACACGGAGGGTGGTGGTAGCTGCCCGGACAGAGAAATGAGAATAGTGTCGGTCTACGAGCTGAGTGGAGTTGGTGAGCAAATTGCTCAAAGTAATTAATCGCTTTTGCCGGGTTGGCTTGCTACGCTGCCGGCTGAAGCTCATCCGAGGGGTGGCACCAGGTACCCCAGGAAAAGCTATCGAGGGACTCGCTTAAAATGGCCGACTTAGCATCTAGCTTCGGCGAAATGCCCGGGTGACAATAGCAAACTTTGTGTTTGCGTGCATACTAGAATCGGTTTCTAAGGAAGTCGTCTTGGCAGCTTTATTTTTGAAACTAATAAAGTTCTTATATGTATCTATAACTAACCAAAGGCATGATACATTCTCGATTGTTTATTCATAAATCTATTTTTATTTATTTAAGTTTATTTCATCATAATAATAATCGCCTTATATAATCGTCATAATACTAATCTTTTTTTAATAGTACGATTAGAAGAGAAAAAGGAATTTATTTAAAGCTAAATATATTTATGATATCATTTTTATAACATTGTTATCTAATATATTCACACATTTATAATGTCAGTTGGCTGTTTTGATGCTAGAGAACATTATACATGCGTGGTAAAACATAATAATATTGCGAATGAGTGTGTTAGAAATTTGGTACATCGGTTTTAGGATCGGACATGTAAAGTTTGAAGTACTCGTTATCCTCTTTCGTACGTTCGCTATGCAACTTTTCGAAACATCGTTGGTGGGTTTGAATCTACATATCGTTTTATTTCATTCGTGTAGTACAAACTCATTCCGGATAACTTTACTACGTTGGAGTAGTCTCTTACGTATCTTTAAAGCATAAATACGTGTTTATCGTTGATAAAATACGATGATAAATTATAATAATTTACATAATAACATGTAAAAGTGAAAAATGTAATTTATGAATTATTTCATAGAAATTACTTTATGAATGTACAATTAACTTGTGTCAATTTATTCTCTCTCTCTCTCTCTCTTTATATATATACACACACACACACACGCGCGCGCGCGCGCGCGCGCGTGTGTGTGTATATATA
>NW_017259548.1:1504436-1510125 GCF_001594045.1 Atta colombica
TGTATATATATATATATATATATATATATACATATATACAACAGTAAATTTTACTATATTTTGTACACATATATTGTAAACATTATTTCTGTATAATTTCCAACCTATTCATGCACAGGTGAAATTAGCGATTTCTAAACACAATAGCTAATTTACTGTTCGCCAAATATCTTGTTCTTCCTGCATGTTTGTGGAATGAGAACTGCGTAATAATGAGATGCACAATTCATATCGTGTAGTGAGTAAAATGTGGAAAGATAAAATATAAAGAACTAATTACTTGCTTAATTTGATCATTACTATTATTGAATCATTTGATCATTTACTACTATTATTGTAATTATATTAGGCTGATATTTATAATCAGTTCTTATATTTAAAATCATCTTAAGATATCATAAGTCAATCACAGAGTGATATTAGCATCTTGAGACATTATTTTAAGACTCTTTTAAAATAAGAATTATGAATATTAGATTAAGTGATATGTTGTAATGTTAATGTTACAAGTATTGAAAAAGTTTTGCATTGCTTGCTTTAATTTTATATATTTGCAATCACGTTAAGAAGAATCATTAGAGCGATATATATTTAAACAGGCATTAATATTCATCATTTATAATTACAAACAGAGATAATTAGAATAAATTGACCAACTATTATTCTGCTAGAAACAGACAAGTGTAAAATCTTGAAAGTAGGTGAAACCTCATTCTGGTATGAGGTTTGAATTTTGCAGAGGATGAAAACGGAGAATTTGGAAAATTAGCTCTCGTCCCTGGTGATGTTCGGTAGGTCGTGGCGCATCTTCGCCTGGAGACATCGTGTCTCGTGAGATCCTACCGCAGGCATCGCGTATACATCGTGGTGGTTTCGCGGAAACTGCATCAGGATGGACGCATGCGCGTTGATCGCGGCTTCCCCCCCGGTCACGGGGGGAAGGGGGGTGGCTGGACGAAAGGCACGAAAGAGCGAAGGGCGGGAGAGCGGGGGTGACTAAGACAGACTGTGAGGAGAGCGCGAGTGGAGAACGAAGAGCCTGGTCTCAACAACGACGCGAAATAGATGCGGCGGAACGAGCGAGAACGTGGCGAGGACAATCGGTTAAGAGAGAAGGGGAGAGGGGGGGGAGAAGGGAGACGCAAACGAAGGACGAAGACGAAGACTCAGCGTAATGAGAACCCAAAGTAAACGAAGCAACGTACACGAGGGACGTAATCGGGTAGGGAATGAATATCTTACATGATACGAACGTAAAATCCTTTGAGACAGGAAAGACAGGAAGAAGGAAATAAATAATGAAATTAACGGAATAGAGACAGAATGTAGATGAGAGATACGGAAAGTAGTACATTAATGAAAAACTTGAAGTTAAAAAGAACTTAAATAAAAAAAGAATGCAGAGTTGACTTTATGATAACAAGGAAATGTAAAAGAAAATACAAGATAAATGAATTAAAAGATAGACAAAAGATGATGGTAAGACGGGAAATAAGTATGAGAAATGTGCAGATGGAAGGATCACATGGATAGATATCCATATTATGTTAGAAAGCAAAGAAGTAAGAGACCGTGTCGAGTTTTCAGCCAAGCTTGGAGAGCCGCAAGAATAAGAAGATGAAGAAAGCGATGAGAATCGGACGTGCGACTTTCCGCCTCGGAGTTGTCTACCACCATCTAGCACACCGCTTAGAAAAGGGGGTGGGTGCTTTCATCCGCGGAACTGGGCGCGACTAACCTCTATCGATCGTAAGAAGACTTCCACACCTACGAACCTCACACTTCCTCGCGCTGCGTTCTATACTGGGTGGATCGCGTATAAATAAATAAACCGGCCGAGGCACCTGAGCGGCTGCCCATCCACGTGATTGCACGCAGCGTTCCATTACTCATGCTACTTCATAGCTTCCCGGTTGATTTCGCACCTCGCAAGTTCTTCTCGCGTCTGATAGGTTACTCAACTTGCACGCTTATAATGGAAATTCAACGTATATTTAGATCAATATTAATACTGTTAAATTAGATTAAAGTATAGTAGGAAGCTAACAAGCTGTAAGTTAAAGATACATGAACTTATTAAAAAAAAGTTTAATAAAAAAATTTAATAAAAAAGTTATTAAAAAAATTATATGTAGCTTTGGAAATAAAAAAAATGATATAGAGTACTTATGTTTATTTGCTATATTTGTTTTATTTTTTCTTGCCGAACTGTGTAGATCTTATTTTTCAATTATATTTTATTTTAATTTATATATTCTATATCCTGTTTTATATTCTTCTTTTTTAAAATAATATTTATACATAAAAATGATAAAAGAAAGTATATTTTGGGATAAACTATCATATACTTATTTACTATGCTTATTTAATTGGTTAATTATTTTTATAAAATAAGACATCTAGTATTTTATAATTATTTAAATAGTTTATTGCGATAACAAGTGGTCGATTATTCTTTTATAAGTGTAACGTGTTCCGTTTCTGTAAAGTGGTCGGCTATTAATTACGACGCTACACGTTTGCGGCGTGTTACACGTAGGTACATAAAAACCGAGGTTGAAACGTTCTTAAATCACTTTGTGCGAACACGTCGTGTCGCGGCGACTCGTACTCCCGGCGCGCTGGTTGGTGTTCTCCGCCACATTTAAATCCCTTTATCTTGGACCACCCGTTGCATTCGCCAGATTCAAAGGTCGGTTTTGCAGAACCGTGGCTTCGTAAGAAGCGCAGCTTCGCCGTGCTGGTTCGCGACATAAGAACATCACCGGTGGTGGTGGCGGCGGTGACGACGGCGGCGGCAACGTAGTGGCGCAAAGGGATAGCCAGAGGGGGTGAGAAGAGAAGCGGGAGGGGGTGGCGAGGGTTGAGACGGGAAACTAAGTTGTATTGATCCTAGGCTGCAGGGGTGGAAAACCAGGCAGGGTTAGTACGTGTTCTTAATCGCCAAGTGACCGCCCCCTCTCTCTCTCTCTCTCTCTCTCTCTCTCTCTCTCTCTCTCTCTCTCTCTCTCTCTCTCTCTCTCTCTCTCTCCCTCTTCTCCTCTTCTCTTCCATCTCCGCCACCTTCACCTCTTCCTGTTTCTCCACCTTCCACCCGCTTTCACCTCCTCCCTCCATTCGGCCGTCGCCACATCCGACCGGCTAAAGGGGCTTCTCTTCTCGCCCTCGAGAATCGTGCATCCCCTCGCTCCCTTACGGAATCGCCGACGCCATTCGGCCGAGGGATTGTTTCAGGATTAGGTAAGGAATCGCGGTATTGTTCGTCGTTCTGTCGTATAGAGTTATTACGCGGAACGACGAATCGCATCTTAAATTGCTCGTAAATAGGCATAGATTTATGTGATTCATGAGGAATAACGTCTATCCCTTTAATTTTATGAACTAGTCGACTTTAGTGCGTTCTATTATTAAAGTTGAAATAGCCATAAATATAAAAGGAAATGTTGTTATATTTATTTATATAAATTTCATTACCTTGTCTGACTAAAAATGTTTATGTTTTAATGATGAAAAATGAAACGGAATATTTCTATTTTCGATCCTAACATTTTATTCACAGCACGTCTGCCGTATTTTTATGTGATATATAAGTTAATATTAGTTGCTTTATTATTATCCCGCGTTCTATAATGGCAACTGCTTTTTATATAATTTTTTATACGGTTTTTTTTCAACGTCAGTCTCCAGTCTCACCCTCGGCCACAGACAGTTTTTTTTTTAACACGTCCTACGCTTCCTTTTATAAGCGCGTCTAACGATAGACATGGCCTTGAAACGATTGCTCCAACGTGCAGTCTCGAATTAATTAACAGTTCCTAGGTAAGTTTAATAGGGAATTTAACCGAACTTTTAGACAATCGTTTTAGATTGGTCCGTTGTTTTCCGCGTTATTGCTGTGACATATACGAGGGTCTCGTACAAAGTTCGAATTAAACTATCGCACGTTGTTCCTCGGCGGAGCGCGGAGTGCTAAATACGAGCTTACATCTGCAAGCCAGAAATTCCAGTTTATCTTCTGAATTCCTGACCGAACACTTTTCGTACAATATACTCCTCGTCCCGCGTTCTCACCGCACGTTTAACAACGTAAACATGACTATTTAATTCCAATCCTTTTATCTCTAATCCTTCACATCCTTTACATCGAAGATATGTACCTCGCAAATATTATCAAAATCCGACATTGAGCAGCCATTAACATTAGAAGCTTCGTGTCCAAAGAAAATTTTCATTAATAGTTTTTTAACTACATAAAACGCGTAATATCACATTAAATCTTGTCATAAATAATATGTCTAATGCTGACACGAAAATTCATAGTTGCATCGTCCCGAGCATGTACTGGACGTGATGCACTTAATCGTAAATATGATTTTATAAAAATTTTTTATTATCATCCTTATGTGAAATAGCACGTTTTTCTATTCGACATCTCCTGCTCTCTTTAACAAAAATTTTTTGTTCCTTTTTATACTCGTTTCGCGTTTTGATATCCGATTTCACTCGAAAAAAGGCATGATAGGTAGTTTGAGAGGCTGACAAGCCGTGTCAGTCGGCATATTATGTCGCTTAAAATTCAAAATGATGAAAGACACGCGGAGAAATGTCGGCATTAATTGGATTCTACCGAGACTCGTGCGTTACGTCGCGCTGACTGGAGAGGAAGGATGATGTGAAGGGGTGAAAACACGATTAACGAGTACATCTGGCCGTTGTGCTCTAATTGATACTATCTCGCGCAAGAATTTTTAATATTTGTAACAATTAATTTTCTTACGATATATATATATATAATACTTTATTATTTTCTAAATAAATTTTATTTTTAATATAACTATATACAACTATATTTAAACTTCTTTTTCAATAGTTTTGATGCATTGTAAATATATGTAAACTTGTATAATACAGAATCTAAAAAATAATTCCACATTTTTGAGAATGATTAAATAAAATCTAAAAATTATTAGTATAATATAATACATACGAGATTTTTAATAACTTTATATTAAAATAGATAAATAAAAAACTTAGGCAAGTGGTTGCGTATAAAATGACTTTTTTAAATTCGTTTTGAACCGGTTTCTGAAGAAGAATCTGTCCCACGATCTTTGACTTCTCTAAAACATTTCCCTCCTAACGGGAGAAGTTATCCTGCTTTGAAATCCGGATCTTGCGGTCCAGAGGTTTTGCTGTTCAGAAGATACCCCGTGGGATTTCAATTCTGATTGAATAAGAGAGCAATAAAAAGTTCAGTCACTTTTATTAGATCAATGTACTTTGAATATCATATAGACAAATGTAAAATTATATCTATTTATTTTAATATTATACAAATTAAACACGAGAATGGATAAATTATTAAAAAATAAGAATATATAAAGAAAAATTAATGGCAAAATAATTTTTTATTGATGCATATTTGCACATAATAATTTTCATGAAACGATGTTGGATTAATAAATTTTATTTCTTGTACAAATGGCATATAATGCATTTTTCGTATAGTACATGAGTTGCATATCGTTAATTTCATTAAACTGTGGTCGTGAAACTCTGCAAACGGACTTTCAACATTTTCACAACGCAAATTAAGTTAGTAATCGCGCGTAATGATTGCGGCTGCTACATCGGAACTGATCGATATCAATCGCTGAGAGTGGGAGGGGGGGGGGGGGGGGGGGGGGGG
>NW_017259548.1:1510225-1515040 GCF_001594045.1 Atta colombica
CGGACTGTGCTCGACCCTGCGTTACAGCCACGTTGATCGCATAATTTCTCGCGGTGCAACGGTAATATTTCCGGCTTGTCTCATTGCGTAGCCGCGGCGTAGTTCGGCCGCAAACAAACCCCGAAACAACAATTGATTCCGGGGAACACGTCGCGTCGCACACTGTGTGCAAAACATCGAACAACGGGTTTTCTTGCTCGCCATTGGACAGGGGGCAGGGTCGCGCCAGTCCGGAAATTTACGGGATTGTATCCGCGCGAGTATCTTTTTGCCCGGCAACGACACGACTTTGCTTCGTCGTTAATTACATTGCTGATAAGTTCCTGACCTATGGCGAAAGAGGGAGATAAAGAGTGAGAGAGAGAGGTGTAGAGAAATCAGTGATGAGGCTGGATGACCTATACTGAACTTTTTGCTATGTTGTGCTTCCAGTATGTGAAAAATGTTTAATCGCATAAATCAAGACAATTTCATTTATTTCATTTAGGTATACTATATTATTGCCACTGTCGAAATGTATCCGTATTGCATTTCTGTAATAATTTACGAAAATTATTCTTTATACTCGCGAATTGTATACACATTACATGCCTCGGGGAGAATTGTCACGGAAAGATAAGTACGTATATATCTATCTTCATGAAAAATTTGCTCTGGTTGTATACATATGTTCTAATTTGTATTTATGTCCTATTTTTTCCAAAAATTGTGTCACAGTTAACTAACGTAATGTTAATTAAAATAAAAGTGATATTTCTATACGAACTATATAAGATAACAAAAAGTCCATAACTGATATATGAGACGTTTTAAAAAAAAATGTTTTTAAGATGTCCTGTGTGTTCTTAAGTGAGACATCTATAATGAAATTTTAAGACATAAAACTTAATCTTTAAACTCTAAACCGTAAGAAATTAACCAATTACAATGAGAAAATAATAAGAATACTTATGTGACTATGTTTATTCAATTTCTTATGGCTTAAAACTTAAGTTTTGAACTTTATAATCTCATTGTAGACTCCCTTTTATATCTCCTTTTTAGACATGCGTGTTATCTGAGTTAGATGACCTGATATAGGGATGATATTTTTTGTGATTTCTTTTCATCCCCTGAAAATTGATAATATTTCACTTATCATTGCTCACGTTGTATTAACCCTAATTAATAGTTTTAACTATCTATTCTCAATGCAATCGTCGAATTCTCGGAAAATCTCATTCTCCCGCCGAATGTCGGGCGAATCTTAATCGGCCGCCGGAAATACGGTGCGAGATGTATAATACTCGGTAGGAAATGACGTCATCACTCAGTGTAATGTTAGAGAGAGAGAGAGAGAGAGGAGAGAGAAGTGTGTAGCGAGAGGACGAGACGATGGTGGAAGCTGTGCGAGACGGGAGAAAGCTACATGTAGAGAGAGAAGGGGGATTTTCGCGAAATCCTGGCAGGTAGCATCGGCTGAGTTATGCTCGTATTTCCCGTCAACACATCCGATGATGTCTACGGTAATGTAACCGAAATGTATGAACGTTTCGTGCTGCCACATTTGCACGGTAAACCTCTACCGTTACGATCAGCTGGCGAGTATGTGTTGTGTGAAGCCACGCAAGGAGATCGGGAAGGTTGACTCGTTCGCGTGAAAGTTGACTGTCGGTTGTAAAGATAATGAAAAAACGTCTTGTAGCGTGTGATAGTACGTAATAATCAGGATTGATTGATTAATGTTTCCACCGATATAGAATAATTTTAATCTTGATTCAACTTACTCCTTCATCTTTTTCTAATTTTTAGAACCAGAAAAAAATAAATTAAACGACGAGTAAGTTAAATCGAAATTAAAATTAATCTATATTAATGAAAATGTAATACAAAAAAACATGTAAAGTATAAAATAATATAAGAATCAAGTCTAAATAATTTTTTAAATATTTTTAAAATTGATTTTATGGAGAAAATTAAAGATGCGTTAAGCTGTTATGGATGTAAAGAATCTATAAATATTATTAAAACAACATCAGAAAAAATACATCGAATAGAGAGATATTATAAACATCAGAAAAAATGCAGTACATCGAATAGAGCGATATTATAAACACTATTACTGATACTTAAATAGATAAGAAATTGGATTTTTTGCTAATATTTCGATAGTTTACGATATGCTTATACAATTTCCAAGCGGATTGATAAGTTTTTTATTGAAAGTTGCGTCTGCACTTTTTTTTAAATTCATTTCTCGATATATATAGTTATAGTATAGTTGATGGATCAATCGTATTTCGCTCACTTTCTCCGAAAAATAAATGCCGAACGTGCGGGAATGAGAGGGAAGAAGAGTGAACCGGATGGTGAGTTCGATTCTCTTTCCGCCCCACCACCGGTTTTCCTGCGGAACAGCCGCATGCGCCGTAAAAAAGCACGGCCGCTACGAGTTTCGTTTCACTCTTCGGGGTTCGTCTACCCATTGCCCGATAAAAAAGCTCTGCTTGCGCGGCTCTCGTTCGTCGCGGACATACTATTCGTCCGCGGTTCGCGTCTTCATCATCATCATTATCATCATCATCATCATCATCATCATCATCATCATCATCATCATCATCATCATCATCATCATCATTATCATTATCATCATCATTGTTGTTATCTCCGTTGCGCAAAGACTTTGTCATCGTCGTGCGATTTTCGTCTCGTGTTGTTTCAAAAAGAAGAAACGAGACGAATAATAGAACGAGAAGGAAGAAGAGTGCAGCGGCTTTATTCGCGACAAGGATGTCGCGATGTCGCGATGCGAAGAAAGAAGTGCGTCCATACGGGAGTGGACGGATGATAATGGGATGAAGAGGTGGAGGCGGATGGTGAGAGAGAGTGTTAAGAAGATGAAAATCCGGCGGATGCTCCAAGTGGCGTCTTTCCACCCACCACCTACGTATGTTTCGCTACAATCGTTGTGACCGACGTCCATGGTGGACTTCCAGTACGTCGACGATAAGGGTTGCTTCTCGGTGGAAAGCCGTGGGGTGAGAACGACGTACAGACCACGCCTCTTGTCTAAGGTTACCCCCACCGACGTGAATTCTCTCGCTCCCCGCACAGACTCTCCTCGTGCGGGGAACCTAAGATTTTTCCACTTTGCCCCCCTCATCCCGCTTTTCCACCCTTGCCGTTGTTACCCTCTTTGCTTCTTCCCCTTCTCCCTCTCGTTCTCTCTGTAGCTCGACCACCCCGCCCGCTCCCTCCATGGTAGGAGAATACTGACTCCCCCTTCTTCTATTGATCCGGTACTAAGGCGGTTTCTTGCGCCCCCGGAGACCGCTACACGGATCTCGCAACGCCGCCCGAAAGCTTCGTCGCATCTTCTTTTTTCTTCATTCTCTACTTCGCACTCCGTAACCTTGAATGTTCTCCGCCAACGCTTTTTTGCACGTCTCCCGCCTTTTGGCACATTGTCGGGCGCTTTCCACGTGTAATGTAGTACGCGTATGTGTATAGATGGCTTTTATATGTATAAATGAAACAAATGCTTCTACCTCTCCGTTTTGAAACCAGTTTTTTGATAAAACATCGGTGAAAACATTTTGCGATTAAATGTGCATGTACTTACACAATTAATGGTCGTTTTTAATTAATGCAGATTAATTTTAATCTTAGTTTAATTATCTCTTCTTCTTTTTTTAGTTCTAAGAATTAGAGAAAGATGAAGAAAGAATAAGTTGAATCGAGATTAAAATAAATCTTTAATAGAAAGAGTGTAACTCGTACTCGTTTTTAATGTTTGATAAATTAATCTTTCTTTTTCTCAATTTCGCAAAAAATAAGCTACTTAGAGCAGGATTTATGTATTCTGTTTTTAAACGAAAGACAAGTTTTAATTTATGAAGAATTTATACACGATGAATGTTGATAATTCTAAAACTGATAAATCTCGTATTCTGCATAAAACCTTATAATTTTCTACAACTCCTCGATGAGCTCTTTCTCTTCGGACTGTCGACATTTCTAGATCGCTGTAAGATCGCAACGATTACGTAGGATGTTCCATGGTAGTTCCATAGATACGCGTATATAATATAACACGGTCTATGTTCTATGGTGAATGAGCATGGGGTATGGGTCGCGCGTGGGGCGGTAGGGAAAGATGGGAGGAGAGCGGGCTTGAGCGGTGCTTTAGCCGGGGGCTGTTAAACACGGCGGGTCTTATCGGTAAAACTGTTCTGTACAGGACTACCACGTCCAGCCATTGGCCGCGGGAGTATCTCTGGCCTTATACTCGTTGTCTGCTAGGTATGCATGCGAGGTACATTACGCGACGTTAATGCTCGCGCGCTAAAATCGTTCGCAGGAAGCGAAGACTCACTGAAACTCAGTAAACCCTGTCGAGACGTTGCTTAAGCTGTCACGCTCGCTTGCATCGAGGTCAGACATTCTGATCTTTGAAAGTAGCATCAAACGACAGAATATTTACAATCTTTTCGTTTGTATGTATGCGTTTGAATGAGTTTTAAAAAACAATTTTGTAATTAAATTCGCAAGTCGTAACGATATGAAAGTATCTTTCGTAACTACAAATAGATGTAAATGGTATTATCTGTATAAAATTATATTTTTTAATACAAAATATAATTGTTTCGTAAAATTATAAATGTTTCAACATATAGATATAGAAAGAATTATTGTGTATTTTTGTTTCTTATTTCTTTTTCTAATTATCACATTTTATGATAATTATATCGTGAAAGAAAGTCTTAAATTAAATGAGAAAAGAGTGTCTTAAATTAAATGAGTTTATCCACACACACACACACACACACACACACA
>NW_017259548.1:1515167-1516280 GCF_001594045.1 Atta colombica
CACACACACACACACACACACACACACACACACACACACACACACACACACACACACACACATGAATCGTGTCGACTTTACATCAGGTCAATAATCAGATCTATTCGATGTCTCTCCGTTCGACTTTTCGAGGACTTTAAAGGAAGCGCTCGATTGTAGAGAATCGCGTGCCTCCAGTGAAGAAACTTCAGCAAGTTTCCTAGGAATTGTTCCAGTTTGCACAATTGTCTATAGTACACAATCAGCCATTCGACGTTTTCCTTATCTAGCGTTGATTGTGATTGAATTTTCTCGCGCTTACTAAGTATAGAAATGTTCGTGAGATTCGTGATCAACCAGATTAATTTATTTAACTTGATTAATATCTTTCTCATTCCGATTGTATATATCTTTAAATGTAATTTTATTTTTAACAAGATTTTAGTTTGAGTTCAAGTTCATTTAAGATATTTATATAATACTAAAAATTGAAAAGTTTAAGAATGTTTAGTAGATGTTTTCAAAATATTGAGAATTTAACACAAATTTTACAGATTCCATTATTACTTGGAGTATCTAAAATTTGATTTGATGAAAATGTCTGTAAAATATGTATAATTTTCTTAATGGTTTAAAAATTATAAATATTTAAATATTTAATTCTCTGTTTGTCACGATTTTTATGTAAAATTATATTTTATGGCACTTATTTGTAAATTCGATAACGAAATAATGTTAAAAAAATAAATCAAATATTATACATATACTAATTAAACAATAATAAATATTTGTGTAAATATTTATTTGGATTTACTTACTCGTTTAAAAGTTATTGGCCTAAAATTATAAAAAAAAATAAAATTATAAAAAACAAAATATAGTTTTTTTGCTGTTACATTTTGCTGTATAAAATCATTATAAATTATTTGTTGTTTTGTATTTTGCAATTTCAAGGCGTATTCATGGACTAATTCTCATTAAAATCTTTTTAGTGATATTGGCTGATTTAGCTATATTTTTGAATGATTATTTTATTTTTAGCTCATATTGTACAAATAAAACATTAAATTAGTTGTGTGTGAGAGAGAGAGAGAGAGAGAGAGAGAGAGAGAGAGAGAGAGAGAGAGAGAGAGA
>NW_017259548.1:1516380-1540850 GCF_001594045.1 Atta colombica
AGAGAGAGAGAGAGAGAGAGAGAGAGAAAGGAAGAGATAGATAAATAGCATTTATTGATGTTTTAGACAAGCTTTTTAAGAACAAGTTACTGATAGGTAAAAAGCGCAAAAGAATAAGCGCAATAAAATAAAAAGCGGAATAAAATAACAATGTGCGAATAAATCAAAATAAGAGAAACGAGTTTAATTAACACAAGAAAAAAGAATTAAAATAAGAATAAAAACAGAATAAGTGTGAATTCGCAAGAGGTAATGAGAGTTGAGAGAAAGCGAAAGAGAAGAAAATTTATTTTCTATGCTTTACGTAGAATCAGACAAATATTTTCTCTTCCAAACCTTTCCACGTTTATTTACACTTTACGTGCAAATGCCGGTCTTAAGCTTTAGCGACGAGTTAAATTCTTATCACCTCGTTTGATGCGTGTTACTTCGAGTGTCGGGACGATACGCGAACGCGTGGAGACGAATAATGCAAGGCGAGTACATAGAGCAGGATCACTTATAAGCCCGAGCCTGTATATATGTATTCCTGGGTAGCCTTTCTCGGCATTAGGTAGTCGGGCTAAGGCCTTAGAGGTCTCCTGGCAACCAAGCCTATCAAACTATCTTACGGTCTAACCCTTACCAGTCCCTCCCCGAAACCTTCCTCGACCCCCTGGAATCTCACTTCGAGCCCTTAACGACCGACCCCACGAGAGACACGACGAAATTGAGAAAATTATCCTGCTCCACGTTATGCAGAGACTATGGCCACAGGTTTCTCGGTATTACTCTCTCCCTCCCCTCTAATACGATCTGACACATAGACAGAAGCTTACAGAGACGAGCAAGAAGATCTACGGGATCGTTGGGGAAACTAAATGGCCGACGAGTCGGCTGCCATCTTAGTTGCGAATTAAGGAAAGGGTAGTTCAACCCTCGCAGATAGATGCACCCTTGCAACATTCGAAGGGGTAGCCGATGTAATTTACGTTCGAGGGGCATGACAGCATCCATTTTTGTATGTTCACATTTCTATAAATGCGTGCTTAATATTGGAAGAACAAATGAATAATTATGATTTTTATTGAAGTAATGACAATAATTTGGTTAATGTTTGTAATTTCAATAAAATTTTTTCTTATTACTATTGATCATTAAGGAGGTTCTCCAGTAAAAGAGTGGAATCACAGGATTTTTTATCTTATCTAATACGAGGATACAAAATGCTATTGCCATTTTTTTTAAATAAATAATGGATAAAATTTAAGCAGTAAAATATATAACATAATTTGTTATTAAAAAAATATTTTCATTACAATAAAAATGAATATGCTGAAAATATTGAAGAGAGAAAAAGTGTTTTTAGCAATTATTTAAATTTAATTTAAATATTGATAATTTTAGAAACGTTGTAACATTATATTTAAACAATTCATGAATATTTCATAATCTTATATGAAAATGGTGAAATTTTATTTTTTTAATTCCAAAATGCTCTTTAAATTTCATTATTTTATATGTAACTATTTAAATTTTTTATATTTTGTTTACAATTAAATTATTTAGAATTTTTTTTAATAAGAATTTAAATTATTTTCGAAAATTATTTAAAGAAAAATTACGATAAAAAATTTAAAATAATTTAGGAATGCTTACATTTATTTATTAATTGAAATTAAAATTGATAGAAATATTGAAATCGAATTAAGAAAGTAGTTTTAAGTTAAGAATTTCAACAATTAAAATTTATATTTATATTTATAAAATATTTTATATAACTATGATATATGAAGCTTTTTCCAGTTCTATGTACTAAAAATTATTATTAATATCAATTAATAATTTTTGCGGAGACTACCTTTTTAACGTAAAGAGAAGCGAATAGAATGAAAACATCTTGGAATCACAAAATGTCGAACTTGCGACACGTAGGCGAAAACCGTGGCGAGTTCCGAAATTGCCAGCTATTTATCCCCCAAGCTAAAGTTTCCCTCGTACTCAATGATCGCAGTGTTTTCGCGTGCACAATGAGAAGTCGTAGTCGTTAACTCGGCCGGTGCACTCATTTCGCGGCGCTAGGTGTGGGTGAGTGCGTGTGTGGGCCGTGAGCTTGCACTCGTGCGGGTTGATCGTGGAAGGGACGTCGAGGACCAAAAGGGTCGGTCTGTCGTCATTCTAGTATGGTTACAGCGGGCGCGGAGCTTGACAGAAGTTGTAAACTTTATGGTAAACCGTGGCAGGGCGACGCCGGCCACGGCCGGTAAATGGGGAAGGTGCCGCGCCGTGCAGCACCGTGTGCTTAATCCAATCCGGAGTTTGTTCTTTCGACGATCGACGTAATCACCGGCCGCACGTAGTTTCCAACCTGGTCTGGCCTTCTCGTGCATCGTTTCCCTCCGCCCCCATTCCTCTCCTCAACCGACCGACCGACCGACCGACCTAACACTTCGCTCTAAGGTTCCACCTCCGGCGTATGTACCTCGTTTACGAGTGTTTGTCGATGTTCTAGCTCTAGAATCATCGAGGTGGTAATGGTTCGCGCCCACGAAGCCTTCGGAAAATATCAATGACTCTAGAACTTTGATAGTATTAGAAACTGTATCCATTTCGGAATTTGAAGAAAATGAAGAAAAGTCTTGCAGTAGAAATATTTTCAAAAAAGCTAATTGACAAATATGACGACTGAAATTTAAAATATTAATTTTTTTCATATTTGAGGATTGTGCTTATTTTTTTTATCCACAATTAGCATTGATTTAGTTCACATTTAATTTAAGATCTTTTTTAATTTGAATATTTTGAATATTTGTATGAGAAGATGCTTAATTACTAAGAGAGCGATTGGGTAATTCTTAATACACACACCTATGGAATTATCGGATATCAAATGCCATACGATACTTTAGATGATTAAATATGAAGTGATCTATGTCTTATGTGAGACTGATAAACACTTGTTTGTTTCATATTTAAGCTTTTTCATTTTTCTATTAATATATGTTAAATATGTCATCTATACAATTTCATCTATATTTAATTAACGACAATTAATATTATCACATTCTTTAGTCTCTTCTTTCTCTTAGATTTTTAAATATCGAAAGAGATGTACAATAATTAAAATGTAATGTTTTATCGAAGCCGATTCATAAAGATTCGAGTTGGATTACACATCTGATATAGTTCCAGAGATTCTTCGTATAACTCTACAGGGAATCTATTTAGCTATAGCGACAAGCTACCTTCGTTCAGGGTGTTTCGCCCGGGACGCGATTAATTATGGGGCTCCTTTTGGGGCTGCGAACCTCGAGGCTTTGAGCTCAGTCGAGAGCGCGGCGCGTGGGATGGGAAGTATAAGATACGCTCAGAACCAACGTAGACACCCGGCTTAGCTTCCTCGAGTATTAGATCAATAATTCTAACCTCAAACTGGCTCGGTCACGGACGTCGAACGCTCGGATGTAACTCGATATTCCTAGTCCTGAATATTACTTTATGTTGTGTTTGTTATTTCTAAATTTAATATATAATAATTCGCTTCACTAAAACTGAATGTATCATTCTTTAATCGTCATGTAATACATCCGGATGCCGAAAGAAAAATATATAATCGAAATCCGGAAATAGAGAGGGAAAAGAATACGATTTTTATGACGTACGAAAAGTAAATAATAAAATTTGTATAAATGTATATACGAATAATTGACTTACCATGTTTAGTAGGAATGACGAGAGAAATATATATTTCGTTGATGAAATTCTTCAATTAGCATGTATAGAGTACTGCAGCCCAATTGGAGGAGTCACTAAGTTGTGTGAATGATCGTTTCTTGGATGATAAACTGCATGATAATGATGATGAATTTAATGCGTGCGACGGGTCTCTCCAACTCCTTCGAACGTCAGAAAGATGTTTTACGATCTGTAGGGATGCCGCACCATAATTTGAACGATCGTAAATTTCGAGAAGTTGTTCGCCGAGAAAAACTATTTTACGAGCAGAAGGGATGCTGCGTGGACCGCAGCATCCCCGATACTGACCGACAGACCCAGATTTTCGTCTCTTGAAATACGCGGAACCAGCTCGCGGGTTACCGCACACGTCCATTTGCGATGCAAAATTTCGGTCTTTAGATTTCAAGAATCTGCCACCCCTCTTTACGGGATCCAGTTTCGCCGAGAGCACATGCAGGAGATCACCATTGGTCCAGACTTACCGTGAGAACATGCAGTAGTCAAGTAGAGAGATGATGAGAAGGCGCAATGGAACAGGTTTTCTTCTCGTTCAATATCGGAAAACGACGTAATTTATTCACTTACGTGACACGTGTTTTACGAAACCTCTCTGGAGAGATAACGTGTGATGGATTTCTTTGTGTTTAATTTTTTAACAGTACTCACAAATGCCTATAGCAAATATTAAAAAGTATTTATTCATCATATGCGTGAAGGAAGAACTTGTGCTATACTAATAAGTCTATATAAAAAGTATAGAAATATTTCCATTGAAACTAAATACATCTAATTAATAAAATTAAAAAAAAATAATATATAAAAAATAATATGTGATAAAAAATAATATATAATAAATTTGAAAATCATACAATTTTATCAAAATTTTTACAGAATTGTTTATATAAAATAAAATTTAAAATTAGTTTAATATATGATTAGCTCGTTATTTAAAATAGTAAGCTTTTTATTACTTATATGATTATATGATAATGTGATTTCGTAATTACGTACAATTTATATAATGCATTTTTTAAAGATTTATTATAAAGATTGATTTATTATTAAGATTGAATTTCGTTTATTTGAATACGACAATGCAAATATCATTATTGCTCAAGTTATTTATATGCATTATCATCAACCTAGTTCGACCAGTTTTATCCCCTGGACCTGATTTTTGAGGGATACGTTCTTACGCATGATATTCACGCATCTCGTGAGATGACCAGCGGTCATCAGTATCGTGAGAAAGCCTCGCGGTCTTGAGAGCGGTTGTCAGCTAAACAGGTTTCGAAGATTTGGTCCAGGTCTAGATTACGTTTTCTCTCATCCATCTTGTTTCACTTTACTAAATTGAATACAGTTTCGAATTTTACAATAATACAGCTATCCTTGTATATATTATTGCTACAACATTTAAAAATAAGTAAATGCGAATTAAAAATTAGAAAGAATAGAATATTATTTTAATCTCCTTTTCTGTTTTTCATGCCGTAATAATTGCGACGAGATGTTTGACAAAATTAGGATACATATTTTCTATAGTATAATAAATATTTAGTTCTAAAGCAACAAAGTGAAAGAGGTTATTAATAAAGGTCGAATGGTCGCGCTATATCCCTACTAAATTTTCATCTCGTTTCTTCTCTTTTCCATGTTATGATTTCTGGAGGATTATACGGATCTATCGTTTGCAAAATCGTATTACTACACATCGGTGTTTAAGCAACTAAAGGCTCAAGCAGACAATTTAGGGATGTAATGTACGTATCATTAATCGAGCGTCAAATAACTTGGCGCGAAATGGAGTTTACCCTCAACGCCGGAATTTTCCGTAAAATGAAATCCCGTATCGTCTCGGTGGAAGTGGCAGTTATTTCATGCGTGCAATTAAACCCAATGCCTACACGTACCGTTACGATGCAAATGTGTACTTAGCATTATGCAACAATTTGACATTTCTTTTTGTTTTTCTCCGTATCATTAAATCGACTTTGTTAGTATTAATTTAATAACGGCATTAGTTTAATAACGATGATTCAGATGATACAGGTTGTATTGATGTTAATATCAATATATCATGCAATATATATGTATTTATTGCACCCGATGGAAACTTATTCCACGGTTACGGGGTTCTGGTAACTTCAATTACGATCGGGTATAAATTCCATTTCTAGTCAATAGTAGTCACGAGACTCCAGCCATATTTGCGTGGTTTGCGAACGGCGATTACGGAGACCGCTGATTTTCCATGAATTTCGCGCCATGTGCGGAGGAGGCATGAAGACATTTAACTATAACTCCGTACGTTGAAAGGTATCACGCTATTCAAATCAACATCAGTATGATTAATAACGTTAATCTTGAGTATATAAATATGTGTCATATGAGTATAAATGAGTATATAAATATATTAGCTTAGCATTTACTTTCTATGGAAATATTTCAGTCTGTTATGTAGATATATTTAGATATTAAATACATGTAGATGTAACTTCCATGCAATTTTAAAAACAAAAAAATATTATTTTGTTTGCACTCAGAGCACATACTACACGATTTTTTAAATATAAACTAGAATCTTGATACATTAAAGAAAAGTTATAAGCATCTAATTAACCATTATTATGTTATGAATGAAGATTTATACTCGCGTTTTCTTTTAAATGCCTATAAAGTAGTATAGATATACAATAACAATTTGCAGTTCCTTTTTCACTTTCCAATATTGAACCAGTTCGAAATACTGTGCATGGTCTTTGTGACTCCTGTGACCATGTGACTGTATCCCGCAGAGTCAATCGCCTTCTTCCTCTCTCACCCGCCCAGGGGAGAACCGCGTGGTGGATAGCGACGATTGCAAGTCGGCAATTTAATACGAACGCGATAGTGTACGAAGGAGAGGACTCGAATGAAACTCCGAATGAGGGTGGTAGAGGAAAGAGGGGAAGGTCGACCGGTGGGAACGACTGAGAGAGAAGATCAGAGTGGAAAACAGGGACGGAGGGGTGGTTGCCGGTAGTGGAGGCCGTGGTGTTTGGAGGTTAGACCGCAGTTACAATATCGCTTGATTAGAAATGTACATAGCGTATATGCGCGCGGGCCGCATATCCAGATGGTGGGTGGGCGGGTTGGGTTGGGTCGATGCCTGGGCAACTCCATAGTTTAATGCATGGACCGTGGAACTTGCAATAAGGAAGGGTGAACGGCGGACAGGGGGTGGCCGCGGGGCTTCGTAGAGAAGGAGAAGGAAGAGAAGGAGGAGGAAGGAGGTCGTGGGTGGCTCAGTGAGGGAGGACTTGGGGGGTTTCGCGGGCCAAGGAGGGATAGTGCGGTGCAGAGTCTTCATGCATACTCGCACACATCTACGCAAACGATAGTTTCAGTCTGTGGCATAACGCGATCGCGCTACTTGCTCGAGGGTAGCCGTGGGGCCCTCCAGAGGCGAAATGCCTGCGTTGGTTTCGTATACCTTCGCATACCTTTGCATTTGAACTTACTCGCGACGCCAATCGGATCGCCGCCACCACCGCCGACATTCAGCTACCGATAACTCGAGATGCCCATTTGCGAGATCTCTAGACACATCTGGAACAATATGCGTTATTGTCTTGTTTTAGGATAATATTCAGAGAGATGAGCATAATTCACATTATGCTCATCGTAGATTTTTTTTCTATAATTATATTTCTTTCAAAGAATCAATCATTAGATCAATTACTGTTTGAATTTTAAGTTAAGGCTTTCTTCATCAAATCGATAAAATAAGTAGCAAAAAAATTCTAAAAATATATGGAATATCATTAACTTTTGTTCAATGACTGAAACTTAAGATAAACAATTTAATTATTATACTTTATAAAAAAAAGTATGTAAAAGTTGCACTAAAATTAACTTTTTCAAATATATTGATATTATAGAATAAACTTATAAATATATAACATTTTAATATTTAAGTTTTTATTATTGTAGATTGTAACATAAAAAAGAAGATATTTTTATCGGCGGCTATTTTCCTAGAAAGAGTGCGAGAAATTTGAGACTCTAGCATCTGTTATCTCCGTATAAAGCAAGTAAGATGAGTTTTTACGAAGGTCATCTTTAAAAAGGGAGATATGCGCAGCTCGAGCTCTACTATACTAATAATGAACGCGACGATCCATATTCTCACGGCGCATTTAGCGCTAAATGTGGTCATATAATTTTTATCTCACATTGACACTGAACGTGAATGATAAATAGATAATACCGGGAATTGAACGATCACATTTTGTATTAAATGACTACAATATATTCTTTCGTGCGAATGAAGATGAATAGGTGAATCGTAATTACTTCAAAAGGTCTTCAATAATTATACTATTTTTTTACTGGGACTGTTGTTAAATTTAAAGGCTGCTGCCGTTTTATTATAATTAGCGTTCACTTCGCGATTTCGTCGACAAGGGAATGAGGTCGAGATAAATATGATTTTGCAAACTGCATACACTAGCGGCAAAGGCACCTTGCATGTCCATCCATGCGGCATCAAGATAGTTCTGTATTAAAGCTATACCTGGTTTCTGGTTTCTGGTTTCTGGATCGGCTACGCCTAGATTCGACCGTTGCCGCTACCGACGGAGTGCTCGTCCTCGAGGAATATTCAGCCATTCTCCCATTTCCAGCATCGCCTTTCCCGTTTCTCTGCGGCCGCGCTCCCCTTTCCCGTTTCCCTCCTCTTATCCTCCTTTGCCATCTCCTCGATTCGACCAAAGTTTAGAGAGCTCGCGCTTGAGAGGAACGCCGAACGTCACTGCAATATCGCGTAGTGTTTCCGAAGAAGATGGCGGTCGCAACGTTGAACATGATTGCCAAACTCGAAATAGCTCGTTTGTGCTTCGCTGCTCTTCAAATCAATACGAAAAGCGGATGGCAGGTTGAATATAGATTTCTATTCCTCGGTTAGTTTCTCATACATCTGTAAACTTCTTTTAGTTTCAGAATATTTCCTCTATTGTTTGCAAAGCCGTCATATTTTTGGAAATAACTGATTACTAAGTCTTATTGTTAATATTAATGTGATTTCAACAAATAGTATGCATCTTAAATTCGTATCCCTTAGAGATTTTTAGTGATGTACAAAGATGATATTTTATCATTAATTTTTAATTGATGTTGAAATTATTCGCAAATCTTTAAATATATTTAAAAACCTTGAAACGAAAATTAGCAATTCTTCAGTATGGAGTTTAGTAAATGTAACAGACAAGTTTGAAAGACCAATAATGCAAAAAGCCTATATCTGCGACAGTGTCGAGCGAGTAGAAGTGCAAGACAAACGATGTTGTTTCCACGGGGGATACCGAAAACAGCGGGCTGGGCCGGTTCCTAGCAGTTAATTAGCTGAATAATGCAGCGTTAATCTAGTCAAAATTGCATACATCTAGACCACGCATGTAGTTTCGTTCTGGTAAACTCACGAGTGTGGTTGTTCTCGCGTGAGCGTGCACGGAGCAGGATTCACTTTTGGTTGAACGCGAAGGGCATCCCTCGTCCTGTTACATATTTCAGATGCACCATTTGAGCGATAATTCTTTGTAGCCACGTGCCAATTGAATATTGATAGCGCAAACTGGTTGCACTAGAACAATTAAATTCATTTCCGTCGTGAAATATATATTAGAATTTGAACAGTTAAATACCGAGTATGATTAGTCTCGCATTAAGTAAGTTTGCGGTAGAAATAAACTTAGCACAAAGGGTAAACCTTAAGGCTTACCTTGAGTTATTCATGTACGTAAAGAAATGACAAAGGTCGTACAACAGTGATCTCGAGTAAAGGTCAATATATATTTTACATCACAAAAGCAATCTTAAACAGAAAATAGCGATGTGGCGCACATTATGTTGGAACTACGTTCAATTCAACGTTCTCATTAAGTTATCAATTTAATTATTAATTTTTTCGATATAATTTATATATCGAAAAAAAATAATTAAGCTATAATATTCTAATGTAAAATTTTTTAATATTATTTAAAATAAAGAAACATATTAATAATATTAACATATCGGTGAAGCACTGAGAAAAGTACGGAGAAGATTTTTATTATAAAATAAACTCCAATATTTTATTAGTACAAACAAGTAAACAAATAACATTCTTTGATGAATTATTCACTGAGATATATCTGTGTAGGCGAAGCTTTTCTACTAGCAATATTCTTTATTCTTGCTGACGCAGTAAAGTCAAAAGATCGAGTTGCTGAAACGAAGGTAAAATGTTGAGTGTGCACACATACGTGTCTGCGTGCGAAGCACGCAATCTCGTGCAAGTCGACGCGATAGCTTGGAAAACAAGGGGAGAGAGAGAGAGAGAGAGAGAGAGAGAGAGAGAGAGAGAGAGACAGTTCTCTTTCTCTTTCTCACCCCTCTCGCTCTTCTACTTCCCGTATAATCGAAAGTAATTATATTAATTGCATTGCGTATCCCCGGAACCACTGCGAGAGGTATTGGCCCGTCGGTTAATTCCACGCAAGTACACGCATGCAATGCGTTGTTTACGCAGCTTCGCGCGTGAGTGCTAGATCAGGGGGAGACAGCGGAGAATAGCCAAGTTGCGCAATTAAACGTTAACGAATTAACGTCTCTCTGTGAGAGACGTCGCGTTGACTTCACGAGCGTCGAGTTGTTAAATAAATGTCCGCGGTTTGGCTCTTGTAATTAGAAAGTGCGATCAACGTGCGGCATAACTCCGTCCCCGACGTTTTCGTCTAGAGGAATTAATTGAGATACACGATTTATTCTATCGAGAATTACTTTTCACCTCGGTACTCTCCTACATCCTTTTCTACTTATCGTTCCATGTTTCTTATATCTATCTTCTTTCATTTTATTCTTATCCATAAGATGTTCAAACGTGATCATATTGATAATCGGCACGATTTATATAAAATGCGTATTTACGGCGATAAAATCGAATCAAAATAAAACGCTAGAAATATATATTGTAGCATTATATAATACAAATAACGATACATTATAATATGTCGATAATCTCGCACAGTATTGGGATTCTCACATTGGAGAATCCGCGGTTTATCGAAGGGAAGCAAAAGCCTCCCCAAGGTCTCAATGCCCACCACGCAGACAACGCCCGTTATTTCCTTATAATTACTCCATTTCCTCTCGCGCGTATAGTTACGCCAAAGCCTGTATAACTAAATCGATGGGAGAAAACGGCAGATATTGGAGCGCGATGCACGGTCGGAACCAAACGGTGGAGACAGCGAAACGCGGCGGCAGCTTGTCCGAAGATATCGAGGAAATGAACGGGAATGGTTGCCGGGCAAAATCGTACCGCGATAATTACCTATTAACTCCATTGTACCTGGCATGAAGAATCACGTTCATCTTCGAGATGGCTAAATGCCAAAGTGCTTTCTTAGTTATTTATAATTTGGATTATGGGAAAGAATTATAGATAATCTGTCATAATCGATAATCATGTCATATGATGATATAAGTTACGCGATCGAATGAACAAGAGTAATTATTAAGCATTCCTTACGAGAAATAGATATCTACTTATCGCAGTTTCTGTTTGTAAATAAAATAGAATACGATTTCAACTCCGAGGAAAATATGGCGAAATATTTCCTGTTATGCTTTTCATTACTAACGATAATTAAAAAATTTATAAAAATACATGCTTCAATGATTGATGTGGGAAACAAGTATTTAGCGGTCAAACTGACCAGTTTGGCCATTCGAGCGTAAATAATTTATACCTTACTAGACACAGATTAAACATAGAAGCCTTTGAGAGCTCCCGACGACGGCTTCACATTAATCAACGAGCATTAATCAATAGACAAGACGCTAATCAGGAACGTCCGGCAAGTAGGTCGATCGGAGGTTTGCCCGAAACCTTTCGATCTTGCTTGCCGCAGAGTTGGATTCCACGTCGTGCGATGAATGCATGCCTACGTGGCCGCATGTGTGCGCACACAGCCGTTTGCAGCGGACTGTGCAGCAACAGGGTTACCCACGGGTTCGGCTGATGCTTTCGTCTTTCGAGATAGAGAGACGTTTCTGTGAAGACTGGAAAGCCGCGATCCCCGGTGCAGACCGGCCGAGATGCCTGGGGGTTGATTGATTAGAGGATACGGCGTAGGAGAGAAACCGGGAGAGTTCCGGGGTGCGGGTTAGTTCGGCAGGGGGCTTCCTGGGTTATTTGGAGTCGGGGGTGAGGGGTGGTTGGCGCAGAGCGACGGCGGCGGTGGCGGTAAAGGCGGCGGTGAAGGCGGCGGTGGGTGTGGGGAACGGTGTTGGATTCGAGGTAGAAGCAAGGTAAAGGGCGGTGGCGAGGGGCGGTCGGGCGAAGAAGGGTGGCGGCCCGTCCGGTGTTAGAGAAGGAAAGCTGGAGGCGGTAGTTCGAGGTGCTACAGTTTATAATAGTTGCCGCCGCCCTCGGGCCAACCGACCCTGCCCGCAACTTCCACAGAGTTGCTTAAACCTAACCTTCTCTCACGGGTACACGGAACGATCAAGTGTGGTCCACGGCTCGACCGAAAGAATGTAGGTTACTCGGTCCCGGTCGACCGCCAATGTTGTATTTTTACGTCGTCATGACTCTCGCCCGCTCGTATCCATAGCCTCAAAAGAGACTCGCAGGAATGCACAATGGAGGAAGAAAGAGCACGAATGACGGTTTAGGGTCGCCAATAGTATATCCGCCGAGCGACAGCGCGCGTGTGCCGTAGATTAGTTTGTAGTTCGTCGTTAAAGAAAAAACCGAGTTATTAGTTGCGGCTCAGGAGGGTCAGGGAGCTGGCGGGAAGATGAGGAGGTCAGGCGGTACTCGCGCAATTTAGCGCGAGCTTATCAGATCCGCTGTACTTCCGCCGCAATTTATGCTACTTACTTAGGCGACGTATACTATCTTCTGCTATTTATAAGAACGATGATTAATGATTGATAACCTGCGTCGGTAGATTCAATGCAAATTATATTTTGGATTATATGCTTATGGAATTCTTGATGTTTCTATCTGTTAAAAATTTTACATATATGAAATCTTTTAAATTTCTTCTTCGATCTTTCGACTTCAATAAGATTCTTTGAGCAATTTGAGTTTTTTTTAACTGAGATAGAGAGGCAATGAATTAATATGACTACAGCAATGCTTCAGGTATGGATTCTCTCCTTTTCGATTTGTGAATTAATTTGAAAGAAAGAAGCAGTTTCTATGTGTTCATGTGCAAGTATATGCATACCTATACGGCGCACGATTTCTCGGTCCCGCGACAGCGGCCTCCGTTATAATTCTCCGTTATCTATGGAAATTCTAAACCATACTAAACAACAATATATATCCCAAAACTATGTAATTCCTCGTGCTTGCGCGTACACGGTATGCAATATGTGGTAGCGAGGGTTGCAAACTGGTCGCAGTACTAATTTGTTTTGTGCTGCCTTTTTGATAATTTATGATCTCTCAAATAAAATGCATTATCCATTAATTTCGAATGCGTCAGAAAACAATAATACTAGATACAAGAATAATATATTTAAAGATAAAAAATTTTTTTAAAATAACAAATGTATGTAAATAATTAAAAAGATCGAAACAAAGTAAGTAATTTTCTGAAATTATTAGCATAGAAAAATAGTAAGGTTTTAGACTTACAATTTTATTAAATTATGCAATATACTTATAAACTTGTCGCTAAAACGATAATTGAGAAATATTTCTTCTGATTTTACAAATATTGTATCCGCTATAGTTCATCATCATTACTTTAAATTTGCTTTTTACTTTAAATTTGCTCACTATGGAATAAATGAAGTTTCAGTGCCATCTTCAGTGCGAGAACGTCTGTTACCAGTATAGCGACGAAAGAAGGAGATGTAATGTAAGTTTTGACTTTCGACTAAGAGTTGACATCCGTCGAAGTCATCCATACCTTAGGACAGCATGTAATCATACCAGTCCGCTATTACTTCCTATAACGCTATCTATGCCAGGAAACGCCATTGCTCGCTCGTTCCTACGTGGTCCAGGGACGCCGAGGATGATGAGATCTGCAGGCTTGCATCCTGATGAGACTATTAGGATGGCTTGATAAGTCCATAATATTCTGGTCGATGCTGGGCAACGCCGTCGACTCCACCCGGTGTCCTCGCCAAACCGCTACCTCCTCCTCTCTTCCTCTTCCATCTCTCGCTCGGCACCCAACTCCATTCCCTTCCGTCGTCGCCAACCCTTTTACGTGCACGTACGATGCCCGGCTTCGGTCGTAGTGACGACAAGATAGGTGACGCTTCCAATTTCCATCGACTTTGTTAACCTCGTACTGTGATCATTTCTCAGTTCGCAACTGGAGGCAACCTTTGTTGAAACAAAGGATTTCCTAGAAAATGAGACATTTGTCTATAAATCATCTAAAATATAAAATTCATCCTCTAATATCAATGGATTTTTGTTTTCGTCCCTATAATATATTGTTTTAAATAATCGAGATTACTATTCTTTCAATATCGCATGAAACATATGCTGGAAATCTATTATATATTGCTTCTTACAATTTTTTTTTAATCGTACATTATTTTTAAAATATTCTAATATTCTAATTTCTATTTCTTTTTAAATACTTTTATAATTAAACAAATTTCGAATAATGAAGAATGTGATAAATAATACTATATTGTTTAATCTGTTTATTTTAATATGATTTATATTTTGCATATACTCTTTTTGCAAGTTTAAAAGATAATTTTTAATGCATTTTTTGTAACATCAGGATATCTAGAAAACATTCTTTAGAAGCTTTAAATGAAGAATCTTGTTTATGCTTACCTCTTGCGGACGAACGGTCGATGTTGCGCCCTCGAAGCGGCTGAAATTAACTTTGAGCATTACAGATGTCGAGGCGCGCCGCGGCGAGAAGCTAACACCTTGTTAGCCTGACAAATTCGGTCCATCTCTCCTTCCTATCGTCCCTCACGACATTCGTCGTTTCCACCCATACTTTCTATCCTCGCGACAATATCCCAGCCAGCTTTTACTAGAAATTGAGGAAACTTGGCTCTTAACCCTTTAAATGGATATACGTAAATTTGCGATTCATCATGAGAAGTATGATATGTTGCATATACAAAAGAAATGTAAGGAAAGTTCTATTTTTTATTTCTTGAATAATCATCTGAGTCATGTTATTTATTATTTGTTAAAAAATATAAACTAATTTTTGTAAATTGAACAATCGCCAGTTTTTCAGTGAAAAACATGACACTTGATATATCTTAAAATTTATTGTAAAATTTGTATGGATTTGACAAAATGGATGATATGTTTTGTAATAGCGTCGCTTGTAGCACGTATTTTGCGAGCCGGCTGATAATCGACTTCTTACGCTACATGCCAAAGCTACCCTCCGTCTTCATCGGTCTCCCGAAATTGGCGCGAATGGAATCCCGAGCAGCTGCGGGAGTTCTCGTCGTACGTGCGGAGAGTGTCGAGCGTCGTAGGATGTCGTCGCTTAATCGGGTCGTATCCTCTGCGATCCGGGACCATCACTGTTAGCCCTTTCTGGATCTCCGCGTCATCACGCAATCCATGACGACTAGAAAGTGATATCGAGGATTTCGAAAACTTCATTCGATATTGGACGATTTCCAGGCACTTCCTTTGTACCGTGTTATACGAAATGGGGATGGGTAAAATGGGAGGACTGCGTGGAGGTATGACAATTGTGGCAGCTACGATACCAGCAACGGTCGTGGGGTGAGGATGGCCGAGACACATCGTCGTGTTTGCGTCGAAAGGCAGAAGGGTAATACCATTGCGCGGCCGAGAAGTGCCAATATCCGGTCTAGGCTCGTCGGCGGCATTTAATTGCGTTAGTATTTCATCGCGAGAGTCCGCGCCGAGGAGACTTTTCAATTGGGGTCGTAGTCGGTGGAGCAGCCGGTTTAAACCTCTGGTAGAATTAGACATGTATATAGAGATAGTTAGAGACGGCTGAAAACTATTCCTTATCGAAACTTGCATGAAGAAAAAATTTACTATTTTTAGTTTGCAATATATTAAATACAAACATCTATGATATTTAATAACACAGATTTAAAAAAATTTTGCCAATTTATAATTAATTATAAGAAAAGTTGTAAATAACTACAAAATTATTGTTTATCTAAAAATGACAATATCGAAAAGAAAAAGTGAGTGAATACAACAATAGAAGACATATATGACGTATAAATATGCAGAAAATTATTAGATATTAATTATAAACTGTCGTCATTTTATTACTAATTCATTTATTACTAATTCATATTTCTTTTTTCAGATATCAACATAATGCCGATTAAAAAATATTTTTAATGCAAAGGTAAGATAATTTGAGAAATAGATAAGCAATTATATAATAATAAATTGTAATAAAGAGAATAAGCGTTAATTTTATATTAGTTAGCTTATTTAGCTTATCACTGCGCGGAAATAGATGTATAAGAACATGCAAAAAAATTTATATACATATATTACTCAATATATATTAGAGATTTTTATTGGTACATAAGTATTTATTTGTATTACATTAACAAATAAAATAAGCTAAATTAATTTGAATGATTCAGGATAATATATTTATATAGTCATTAATTTATGATATAAGTTAAAGTTTATAGATTTGAATCAAGTTTTATATATAATTACTATTAATACTTTAATTACATGTGATTATATTAAAGAGATCGTCGCTCCCTTAATGTACATCCCTAAATTGAATGGAAAATAAAGATATCCTCTTTCTAATCGATCGCGTTTCACCTGCATTTATTCCATCCGGCTGACTTGGTACTTTGCGACGCATCGGAAGAGATTCAAGGGTGAGGAACATCAGCCGACGGTGGTTAGTATCCGGGTAAAATGATGTGAAAGCTTATGAAATGGCGGTCTAGTCCAGTGCGATATCAGCGTATAGTGTGTTTCCACCTAGCACCCAGAGATAATACGACGGGGTGGTAACAGCCAGAGGTTTATCTTTGTAGGACCATAAAACTAACTCGTACGCTTGATGATGAGCGCTCCTCTGATACTAGCTACAGCTCGTTCTAAAACACGTCTCAAATTTTAATCAATTATTTTGAGATTTAAAAGATTAATTTTCATTGCACGTGATTTATTTTCAAATTCTACGAAATTTGATATGCACGATCACAGTGAGTGATGAATGCTTAATTCTTAAATGACTGAAGAAATGAAATATCTTTTCAAATATATTTGCTTATAATTAGTATAATTTACAATTATTAAAGTTCAAATATATGTATATTGTTACACAATAATGTAGATCTGAAAGATTGTGAGGCTTTGTGTATGTGCAAGAATAATCGCTGTAAAGTCACACAAATTGACATTCGAATTGATATCGTGTGTCTGAGAATGCAAAGTGTATAGTGCACTTTGCCTCGACGGTGAAAGGCACGGTTGTCGAAAACGCGAAGTCGTCGACGGAGAAGTTCGCGACAGCTTGATATTTCGGCGACGCGTGTACGCCGCGATCGTAAATTGTAAAATCTATCAAGACCAACGCGGTCGACATAACTCAGGGGGGTTGCTATCCCGGTGGTATGAAGCATGGCGGCCAGACTCGGCATAAATACCCGGTTGCAGAACACTGCAGGAGCAGAGAGCAAGCCCAGACCCGTTGTGGCGTGGCAACATCATCTATCTGGAATAATTTATTATCGCGTGACTACCGCGTCCTCTCGAAACCCGGACAAGAACGCAACTATAGGAACTACGAACGGGAAACGAGTGTCGTGCATATGCGCCAACCCTCGACCTTCCATCAGCTGGGTTTCGAGATTGTGCACCTCGTTGCAGTCATGAAAGATGATCTCTCTTCTTTATTGACAAAAGACCTATGATTTTCATATTAATTTTCCTAATGTAGATCTTTTGGTATCGGTGTACACAGTAATATTAAGATCAAAGTAAAAAATTTTAATATTCAAAAATTGCATAGTCATAGTTCATATTACTTAACGTGTTGAGATACACATGCATTAAGCATAATTAGTTTTTTATTTGGTATTGATAAAGAACAACTTTCAAAGTAAAATATCATATATATTTAATAGAAAATAGAAAATATAATGATGTAATATAATTGCGTTTATAAATTATGTGCGTATAAATTATTTTATAAAAAAAATATAATGCTTATTTTATGAATGTTTTGATACAATATTCGATATATAATATATAATATATATTTCGTAAATTTCAAACAAAATACACAATCTACGTTTGAATTTTAGATTTACCTAATGATGTCTAATTCAAAGTTCACATGCAGTAGGTACATAGAATGAACAAGTTGTGCACATCAAATGGAAGTTACATGGTAAGGACTAATTTGATTAATGTGCCGAAGGAATCGATACACATATAACACCAATATGTATAATGTCCAATAATTAAACATAAAGTTTTATAAATAAAATAATAACAAGAAGTTTCATAAATATAACATTGTGTGGATATTGGAAAAGATTAAAATATAACAAGGTGATTAGGTTTCTTAAAAACACCTTATTTGGTTATACGAAATTTTATTATAGGACGTTATTATATGATGATTATATTTTATATAATATATTCATTTTATTTATTCATCACTTTTATTAGAGAAATATTAAAAATTTAAGAAGCATGACTAAAAATACGCCAAAATAATTTTTTTAAAGATTTTTCTTTAAGTTTTGTTAAGAATAAAAGAATTCGATAAAAAATAATACTATAATTTAATTTTATGATTTAATATTATATCAAATTATAGCCATTTGTCGGTTAATATTTAAATATTATTTTTGAGAAGGCAAGCAATTAATTTAAGTGATAAAATATTAAAAAAATAATGCAAATAATTTTTTTAAATAGAATTTGTTTAGTGGCGCCATCTTACTGGGGGTTCGTGAACTCATACGTACCCTTGCTCGACGAATGCACGCAAGGGATGAAGGGTGAAGAATAGCTTGTGCAAAAAATGCCAGTAGATGGCACCAGTTTCCTCTTTACGACAAAGAATCTTTTTTTATTTTTTTGTATCCCTTTCGCGTGCAGATCGCGCTTGTAAAAAGCGAGAGGGCGGCTCTGTGCAATTCTTTTTGCGCGCGGGAATATCACAGTTGAATCATTTTTTTAAAGAACGTAGTTCTTTTCACGCTCATGTAAAGGAATTGAACTAATAATATCATTATATATTTCTTTATCTCGATGCATCATCAATGATGTATCGACAAATTTTGTTGTTGAGAGGAGCTTCTTTGGGCAAAATGGCGATGCTAGGTGAATCGAACAAGTCGACAGCAAAATGGTGTATTCACGGCGTCACTACGTTTCCCCATCTTGGTATGCGGTTCAGATGTAGACACTGCGGAGGGGATAAACAAGGGGCAGTACCAGGTTGGCGGGCAGATTTTCAAAAAACCGGAGGGGCTGCGCGCGCTTCGCCTTCATTGATCGGAGGGCTGTGTCCGGCTGCCACCCTCTCCGCTGCACCACGTATGCAAACTATCCTCTTCGTTGGCCGGGCAGCCGAAGAGGGACTCGTTCGCTCTCGACTTTCAGGGCGGAGCCCAGGATTCTCTGAAGGTTTCTAATGTAAAAAAAAAAATTTTAAAATTTTAAAATGAAAAAAATACAGAAAACTGTAAAAATTTTGCTCGATATTCTTTGTATTTTCAATGAGAAAAAGATGAAAGGTTAAAATAAGATCTATATGAAAAAATTCTTAATTTTTTTTATTGCTATGTATAAATAAATTTCATAATTTCAATAATACATTAATTGTTTCTTTATTACTGAAGACATTTAGAAATATAAAATTTATTCTAACATCGTAGAAAGAGAATTTTGTGAAAGAATCGATGATGTATAGAAACTTCTTGTTGAACGCTTCATGTTGCAGATGGAAGGATCACAGCCGTTTAAGTATCAACCAATTCAATCTAAGTTATGGGAAAAAAGCGAGGAGCTTGGAAGTTAAGTACGGTGCATGGCAAATAGAATTACGACCGGACCGTCGTGGTCATTTCGGCGATTCTCAGTGGGCCGAGAGCTCGGTTGAAAATCGGCGAGTGAGTTTCTCATTACAGTTTCGGGAGGATTTCGAAAAGGACCCCCATGTCCGGCCGGTATACCGCAGCATTTTTCAGTCTAGGGGACCAACCCCTACTAGCTTCTCTGGACTCACTCGAGGGAGAGCAACCGGCGAGAGATAGGTGTTCGCAGCAGGGAAGAAGAGAGGAGAATGATGGAGAGCGAACAAAGATAGAGAAAGAGACTGGGAGAAGGAGGGAAAGGTTGAGGTAAAGAGGAAAGAGGGAGCGAGAGCGAGTTAACCTAGCCTCAAAATTCCTGCATCAATTCTGGAGCCCCTCTAGTGTCTCACCCACCCGGTGCAATTAGGAACTACCCCTTCTATCCTATTCTGGCTCTATCCTCACTTCCCTTCGACCTCCCACCCCTTGAGAGCGGCGGAACCACGTGATCCGGCAACTACACTCTTGTTTTTAGGGTGGAGGCTTGGGTATTGGTGATGGAGGGTGAGAGGCAAGAGACTGGAATAGGGGGTGAAGGGTAGAAGGACGTTGGAAGAGGAGGTAGGAACGGGGCGAGTTGCCGGGTAGGAATACCACGTCCGTGTTGCCATGGTTACCGTAGGGGGTGGTTTATACTTGAAGGGTTACCCCCGCAGTACAGTCTCCGCAAAATTGTGAAAACTGCCGGCGAGCCGCGTCGTTATGTGGAAAAACTTCCGCTAACGATACTCGTACTTTTGCTAAAGCTTTTACCCAGGGGCTTTCCCTTTCGCGACCTCCAGTGTTTACATCGCTTAAACGTCTAAGACAATTAATGACCGGGTTTTCGGGGTTTTCTACCGTGATACTTAGCCGAAGCTCGCGTTCCGCCCAGTCACATTCGCACGCATAATCATGACTTCGTAAATTATTTAAGTCAAAGTTGACATGATGAAGCGAAGAAATTCTTGATCTGACAGCTCTGATCTGATAGATATAAATAAATATTATCATAAATAATGGATATATGCTTTTAAGAAATTTTATTTTTGTAAAATTGTATTTTGTTGTGTACGTAATAAATTACTAATAAATCGCAAAAATATCATATTCTTCTATGAATTTATACACTTATAGATACGCACGAATATAAATACCATTATTGTTTCAGTGGACGTGATTGCGTTGCATCGCAGAACGTACATGTATAACTCCGACGCTTTATATTTATTAATTAAAAAAATTTCACCAATGGCTGATTTTCCTCGGCCTTATATGACAATCGTCAGATATATTTTTCGATTTGTTTTCGCAGAGACAGCTATTCCGGGTTAGCAGTTACGAAAACGGTTATGTTTATTGGCCATGAAGATAGTAAAAAGTAACGATATTGCCGTGACTCGATTTGAACCATGGGAGGAATCCCGTTTGTATAATTTCACCACTGTCGGCACAAGAAAATATTCATTTACAGATAAAAAAAAAGAGATGCAAGGGAGCTATCGTTGCACTATCACGTGCTGCTGTAAAAAAAATGATGCTCGCAAAAGAAATGACAACATGTAGATAGGAACGAAATAGATACGAGCTAGACATAGTCAGATAATATATATGTAGATAAAATTTTGCGAAATCTTTTTTTTTATTCAAAGGTAATAACTATTACATAAATTAAAAATAAGAAGCGTCAAAATTGCGGTTAAATAATAACTATTAAATTGCTATAAATTTATTAATATAGATATAGATTTGTTTAAATTAGTTAAATGGTGGATTTTGAAATTATTATTTTTCATGTTTTTGAAAGAAAAAAATATTACTCTTAGTAATAATATGTTAAATTTATTATTTTCAAATCTTTTTTTATTAATCATTTGTAGTTATTTATAGACATAAGATTATTTTATTTTATTTTGAAAAATGATTGATTTAATTAAATAACATTATGTATATACAAAAAATCTCAATACATATAATTATGCTATTTTTTTAAAATTAAAATAATTAGTAAAAAAATAACTTCAGTTGCATCAAGTATGTACTATCCAAGAAACCTAAAGGGGAAAAGGGGAAAAAATATTTTTACAAGAAATAAGAGAGGAAAGACGCTTTCAACGGAAGAATTTTCTCATGAATCGATCTGTTCTCAATACCTGACCATTGATAATGTAACGGGTATGCCATTCGAACACGTCGTGGCACCGGAAACGCATCCACTCTGGCCAAGAACACCTCGCGGTTTCAGATAATGCACTCGAGCAGAGAGCCAACGTGTCCTAAGCTCGTTAGAGTTACACGGCTAGCGCTAAAGGCACCGGGAGAGGAGGATGCGGACTTGTCAACACTCAACGGACCGAATTCGCTAACGTGCTGAACCTAGTCGGACGCCTGGAACACAAGCCACAATCTAATCATGGCTTGCCGCATTCGCAAGCCCCTATTTTACAGGAGCTTGCAGGATATCGTGGGGTCTGTAACATTCTTTCTTGTCGTTTTATCTCGCTGCTCCTTGGAAACCGCGAAGCTTGTTAATCGGCCACTCAACGATCGCTTCGTGGCTTGAGTAGTTACGGTCTTGTTTATCAGTTTATAATTTAAAATCTTTTTAGAAATATCACATCCTTGGCATCCTCCTCTCATAAGACATCGCTAGAATTTTAATTAAGTTTTATTGTTTATTTCTAATATAATTTTTATTATTTTCTTATACATATCTTAATCTGAAACGTTATCTATTACAGTTTTTACAGGTTGAAAAATTGTAGTCTTTGGTTTCTGACAAATGCCAGAGAAATGGAGAAGCGAATATTCTAAAGTTGCTAAGATTGTTTGTGAAATCGATTATTTGCACCTGTTTCCGGCTGGTTAACTATTCATTGTCTTGCGGCATTTATATACCTTTTGTGCGAACAGCACTGTGTACGAAATACCTCGTTAATGTGCACATATGAGATTCCAATGTCCTAAGGGAATTATAACGATACCAAGATATATCATTTAATATCGGTGAATGTTAACCTCGTCTCATAAACCATTAATCGCTAGCACATCGAATAATTCATACAATATGACTCGTACATTAAAGTATCAAATACATTTAAAAAGCTACGAAAACGCAACGCATTTAGAAAATACGTCCTTTAGAGAAATTCAATGCTGTAAGTATCAAATCAATTAATATTAAATCAATTATCTATTTTGAATATCAAAAGCATTTATTAGTATTTTCAATATTCAAAATAAGTAATTATAATCATTAAATAAATGATACACAAAATATATAAATAATCACTAACCAATTTGATATTTACAGTATTAAACTTTTCTAAGATGTTAAACTGTTTTAATTACAATATTTTCTTGTTAACAATAACTTTATTGTAAATAACTATAAATATAAATCTCAGACATTATAATAAATTAATGAGTTCGGTATCTTCAAACAATAATTATTTAGTAAGACTAATTAGACATGGTTCAGGCAAGAATATTTGTACCATGATATGCTATACCTCTTCTTGACGCGGGAAATTAAACAATCAGTCCAAATTGGATGGTGGTCGAACGCACACGCGAAAAGTTCCCACGTGACATACGCGGGGAAAGGGAGTGGGTAACATTTTTTCCTTGATCGGCGTGAAATGAACTTTGTCGCGCGTGTACCAGTTAAGTATGGAAATGATGCATCCTGCGCGCGCTCGCGCACAGCCCTGTCGCGTTCATCTACAGATGGTTATCTGGTCGGGTCGCGGTAGTATCTAGGCGGCGATCGGACCCGTATCTATAGCTAGTAGATGAAGGCGGAGTCTACCCCCGTAGTAACATAGCATTAGGTAAGCTTTTCGTTTTATTGATTTTTCGAAAAAGCGCGTGCGCGCCCGGAGCTGCCCTCCGCACTATCGCCTACGAGCTGTACCAACGTCGTGAAAAGCACTCGTCCCCACCATCCATCTCGCCCTCTCTTTCCACCTTTCAACTCCATCCCTTTCCCGTTCTCATTTTCTCCCTCCTCCTCCCTCGTTCACCCCGACGTCCTTGTCGCACCTTCGTTTCTCCCTCGTTCGCTCTCGTTTCTGCGAACATCCCTCTCGCGCTCTTAGAGTGCTATCGGGTTGCGCAATGTTTAACTTGAACTCTGCCGTTACTTTCTATCTCCCTCCCGTTTTCGTCGTGTTTTGAAAATCGTGAAAGAAAGAAGCGGAGAAAGTTCTGCTAATTCCGCGCGCCTTTTTTCGCGCCTCGAGAAAGTTGGAATCCCTTTCCTTTCCTTATGCGCGTGCGCCGTTTTTCGCCAACTTGATAATTTTAATTTTCCCCAAGAGAAAGAAAGAGAGAGAGAGAGAGAGAGAGAGAGAGAGAGAGAGAGAGATGCACGGTCTTAGTTATTTTCTACATTACTTTTCTACATTGCTTAGTTTTCTCGCGAGAAATGAGAAAACAGCGATCTCTTATGCGAATGCTAAGATATAATTACGTACTTTATCTTCCTTATTTCTATTTCTTAAACTTTTAGATAATCAAAAATGAAGAAATAAAACGTTATTAAAAAGTATTCAATTTGAATATCCTATTTAAAAGAATAAGTTAAATTAAGAAATATTTTATATCTTAGAAGGCAATGTTTATATCGTTTTCGGGAAACCTTCCATTTGTAACTGATGCAGCTTTCGTTTTTA
>NW_017259548.1:1540950-1548277 GCF_001594045.1 Atta colombica
TTTATAAACGTTGCAGCTAATAATTTTCATGAATTAATAGAAGACTCAGTAAAGGATTCAAAATAGATCTCGGAGCCTTCATAATCTCGTTAAATTTTTTTCAATTTTCCATCAGAATAAAATAAATGAGTAAATGAAGAATGCATGTTATGTGCCTGTCATGTTATCGCGAGGAATAATCGTAGGAATCATTTCCGTCGACCCGTAGCCTGGAAATCCGGAACTCACCGGAATTAAACCGGTTCTCTTATTTATAGCGGCTACCCCCTGCCGTCTCTTCGCATTTCAGACGAGAAAACCGGACGAATCGGCGCACGATCGTTTCATGAAGGGTTGAAAGACGACGTGGACGTGCGCGAGGAGCTTCATCCGCGGGTTGAAGCAGCGAAAATGAAGGCTTAGCCGGCGGCAACAAACATTCATTATTACTCGTCGCGAAACCCCGTCCGTTCTCCTCCACTTCCGTCATCCCTCCCGGTCATTCTCTCCCTTCTTCCCATCTCTCTCCCTCTCTCTTCGTCATTGCGTATCGTCGTCGCCCGGCTGGCGAGTAGACGCGCTGCCATTGGTCGGCACACAGGCCGCTGTGTTTTCCGAAATCATCGTGCCCTCTCGCGCGCGCACTTACACACTCCCGTGCGCGCACAAGAGCGCACGCACGCACGCACGTTCGCACGCACACGTATAGCCCAGGCAGTCTCCGATGAGAAGTATGCACACTCGTTTGCGCACACGCACACGTACACACGCCTGTCCACCATACAGTCCGCCGCCGTCGTCATCAATCATCGAATGCCACCGCCAGCGCCGACATTTTCCGCAGAAAGCACACGCACGTACGCGGCCACGCAACGCACGCTGCCCATTCCATATCGATACGCGTGTGATGCTACGCCACCCAAACGAAAAGGCCCGCGGTGGTGCCTTCCTTCCACCGCACCCTTCTACTCCGCGATCGCACCCAGCCTCGACCCTTGAGAGGCCGACTCGAGGGATGCCGGGCGAGGGTTAAGTTCGAGACGTGCCACATGAGATTGTTGACTATACGGATCGCGATATATTTAACGCGCGGTTTTCGCGGATAGCCACGCGCGCGGACCAAGCCCTGGTTGCCGCGCCGCGTAAAAACGCGGAACTGAATCCGCGGACCAGCCACGGGCACAGAGGGGTACGCCGCGGCAACGTATGATTGGCAACAATCGGCACTCTGATCGAACGTTTGTTTCAGAACACATATGCGGTCGTCTCGCTCCCTCCGCCGTGCACGCCGATGCACGCCTTCTCTCTCGTCCTCCCGCTTTCCACCCTCGCGGCCTCTCTCTTTTGCTCCCTCTCGATATCGTTCCGCCTCTCTTTCCTCGCGTATCTTCTCTCTTTTTTCATCTCGGCCCTTCCCTCTCGCTCGCTCATCCGCGTCCACCCTGTATCGTACTCTCTCGATCTCCTCTCACACTCGTTGCTCGTCGTCCCTCCTCTCGTCTCCATTCCCGTTCGTATCGGCGCGTCCTCCGCTCTTCTCGCGTCGCTGTTCCTCTTTCGTAGCCTCTCTTTCCATTTTGCGGAAACATGACCCCTCCCCCACGGCTCGTTTGGTCCTCGTCGGATCCGCTACCCGCTCGCCGTCGCGTGCATCTTCGTACTCTTTTTCGCTCGTGCTCTCCATCCCCTTTCGACGCTCTATCTCCATCACTATTCGTTTCGGAACTGTTCTCTCTATTTTTCTCGTCTTCTTCTCTCTCCATATCGTTTTTCCTCTCTCTCTCTCTCTCTCTTTCTCTCTCTCTCTCTCTCCCCGATATTTTCTTTCTCTGACCAACACTTTTTCGCTCGACGTTTATGTATCGTCCGGTATCTGGTATGCGGGATGTACATCATACAAGCGCACGTGTTGCGTACGTGTGCAACCCAGGTCATCCTTCTCGCGCTCATCTCGGCGCTGCGGGGGAACGCGCGTGTTCGGATCGCTTCGATACGCGTTCATGGGGAAAAAAAAATGGGCGGATGTATCGTCGACGCTTGTCACTGCGGCGTGTAAATACGCCGCGACCGTGCGGATGCGCGCACGCGCTACGCGTGCACTGGGTCAGTGGAGGAACTTCTCCCATTTCTTTCTGCTTCCTTTTTGTATCGGTCTGGCTTTTCGAATATATTTACGCGTTATCCGCTTCGCCGCGGGATATAATATGCGCCTGGCGTCGGATGAATGCGGATCGTATGCGGTGCCACCGGTATTGCCGGTGTCATAAAGTTGCATTAGCACGCTTTTCAGACATTCCCCGTACGCTAATTTAATCGATGACAAAGAAAACTATGCACGTGATGTGTATCTATAATTTCACAGATCTCTGATGTTCTCCATGTTCTATCAAATCATTGCATATTAAAGATAATCGATGCTATATATTTGCCAAATTGATGTTAAAAGAAAAATATGTTTACTATGTATACATTATATTTGTCAATTTAAGTATAGAATATAATAAAACTTAATATTTATTTTTTCTATCTTACCCTAATTTGTTTGAAGAAAAATATTATCTTGGAATTTATTTATTTTGAATTTTAAATCCTTAATTATAGAAGAAATTATTAATTATAGAAGAATTATAAAATCCTATTATAATTTATTATTAAATTTCATATGATAATTTCTGTCCTTTCGTTAATTCATTATTAATGTGATTTGATTATTTGTCTTAACGAGTGATTTAACAAAGGAATATTCTATGCAAATTATGATCTTTAATTACTATTATTTTTATGCATTTATTATAATTAAACATTATCGTATTTATGAAGAGGTTAACGAAACTTTTTTAAACTTTCTTTCACCGATAGCAGCGACCCTTTCGCGTCCACCCCGAATTCATTGCATCCCCTTACAAACGCCGGTAAGAGAGCTTTCTGCCACGCAGCAGTGAGTCGGTAAGGGATGAAATTCGGCGATTCGTCGCGGTCACATCGGAAAACTTGATTTATCGGAGAGCGCCAATTTATCGGAATTTATACGTTCAATTGCCGTGACCTTCGCCAGCCGCGGTTAATTTCTCACGCGGCTCCTGCAACGCCGCAAAAATATCGGGTGTCGGGGGAAACAAGAACGGTCAAAACATCAAGCGCTTGTGAAGCAAGCTCTTTCGTCTTTTTTCCTGTAACGGTCAACCTGTTATCGTTCTCGTTTCGGCGAAAACCGCACACCGATTAATCGTCCGAAAATCTTCGGACTGGCCGAATTCACGGCCGACGTGCGGTTTTTTCGCAGATTTGCCGGAAACCACGCGGCCAGCCGCAGCGTCGAGTCGTCGTCAAAATTTGTCTGGCTGGCGTCGCGTGCGATTATGAGATTCGACCGCGACGACGATAACAAGTATTATTCCAATTCAAAGGGAGGAAAAAAAGAAGGATAAAGAGTGCCGTAAGAGGATACGAAATAGCGGAAGGAAGTGCATCGGCTGGAGGAAATGGGTACGTTCGCTTCATCCGGCTTATTGCTCTCTCGTCGCTGGGAAAATGTTGTCATTCGTCGGCTCGTACTGCGTTGCGTTTCTCTGTTTGGCAGACAATCGCCGCTCTCTATCCGCAAGAATAAATCATATCGATTTACGGATGTCAGTTTGCGCGTTCGCACGTTCCCATAGTCGATTTCTCCTCGGTGACAATTCTTCGCGCGTCTGTCGCTGGTCGAGTGTCAACTAAATAAAATTAACACGATCTAGAAATTGTTTTCATCCGTTTTTTAATAATCTGTTCCATTTAATAATCTGGATAAGTCTTTTTCTAAAGTGATGGAGAAAAGTTTTGACGAGACATTGAGATATTTTATCGTCCTTTCTTTTATTATATCATATAATAAAAATTGTCAAATGTAAATTAATGTTTACTATAATTTTTTAAATCTTTCAGTAGTAAAAGTAAGTGATTGAATCTGCATTTTACGCTTCGTTCTGTTCATTGTAAAATATGTGTTATATAAGCAACAAATTAATTTTTAAATTCACATATTCAGAATAGTTTTAACAATAATTTTGTCTGTGTTAGCATTATTTTTGTGGAATATTGTAGAAAATGAGCGTTCGCTTTCTAACGAGAGCGACAACGATATAGATGGAATATTTTCAGAAATAAAAATGCACGCGTTTTCGCTATAGATGTAACTTACGCCACGATCGTTTTAATCGACCCATTTATAAAGATCATTTTACTTTCGAGCACGTTCGGCTGCCCGCATTTGTCGCGAGCTCGAAATTTTTTTTTCAAGTTTCGAGAGTGAGGCTGCGTGTAGCAAACGCCGGTCAATTTCCTCGATGTCGGCGCGGTCGACACCGAACTGCACTTCCCAGATCGGTCATCGCGCGAAGCGCCGCTCTATTTTTTGTATTTTTATTTAGCCTGAGGGCCACGTATGCGGGACGAGGAAAGGGCGCGGATCCCGTCGGGACTCGGGAATCATCGAAAAATCACGCGTCTCGCGGATGTGGGGACCCGGACCAAGCGTCATTGGTTCTCGATATTTCCGCAACATGACACGAGCATTGGAAGGACACAATCCTCGCGCCTGATTAAACAGCACGCTAATTCGGCAAACTCATACATCCTGAAGCGAGCGCATCGGTAAACTGACGTCGTACAAACAGGACACCCGTTGAATCCTACGAAAATATTGATTGACGGTGGAGTTTCGTGGGATATACCTAGGATTTCTTTGTACGCGTGACAAATATGCGTGGGTCCTCCTATTTGATGATGACTTCTCAAAATCGATACAAAAATAGCCTCGCGAAGATAAGAATATTTTTCTGGAATATTTAATAAGTGACTATTAAAAATTTACTTATAATCACAGGGCGATGTTGAAATTTGCATCACACATTTTATTAAGATTGTTTAAGTCAGGATTACATATGTGAAACATATATAGTTAATAATATAGTTTAATGAAATGACATGAAAACGTACTGAAGTATAATTTTGAAAGTTAATAAAATAATCTTTTATCAATAGTCTGTCTGAAAATAAAAATAATGTTTTATATAAAAATTAATTCGGCGCACAATTTGAATAACTACATAATAATATGCAATATATTATGCAGTATATAAATGTTTCTAATTTTATTAATAATATTATAAATATATAAATTCACATCGAATTATTTAAGCACTTAAAATCCAATTTGATTGTTCAAGGTATTTATTCCCCACTTATTATATTCATGTTTATGATCCTAGAAATTCTTTGTTTAATTTCTTATATATTTTCCTAAATTTGATACTACATTTTAAGATATTAATTTAATAATAAAATGTAAAAATCAATCCTCAATATATATATATATATGCGCGTCCACAATCCCTTCTTCTCATCGCATTTTATTGCACATTTGTGTATATAATATTATTAATATTTGTGCTACCACAATTTTCATTAGACGAGAAAAAATATATGTTTTATTTAGTGACGAATTTATTCTCAAATATTATACTGCGAGAAAAATGATCTTGTCAGTTTTGAATCAGGCGAATTTGAGAATTCTCTGTAAACAACTAAGCAAGTCAACGAATATCAGATTTTTAATTGATGTTGATATTAAATATCTCTCGATCACACGCAACCTTAATATACGGCAAACACGATACTTTTAACAAATTTTCTTTTTTGTCGTTATATTCTATTTGTCTACGTTCGTAACCGAATCACGCGCAGCCATCAATCGCATACGTGTCTCTTGACATTTAGATGTTTCAGGATATTCTATTTTTTTCACGATTATTAAAGTTCTAAATCGTTAATTAAGTATGACATTCATAATTGTTTTATATTCTTAATATTGTTCTTAACATTATGTAGTCGTTTTATATTCTTAACATTATATTACAATTTTTCGTATAATTATTCAGATTGTTTTTCTAGATTCAGTTCTTTATAAGAAATAACAAAAATAATTATTTTGTATTAAACTCATCCATTTTACATGAGAATAGAAGAAAACAGAATTTTTCTCAGAATAATATTTACTAAAATTTAGAATGTTATATTAATGTTTATTAGGATAACAATATAATAAAATAGACCATATTCAATTTTAATTTGTAAAATTGTTTTACTATAAAATTCATTTTAAATAAGTTTGTAATTTGTTAAGTGAGCTCTATAATTTATTAAAAATTTTATTCAAATTATTTATTTATATATCTGAAATTATTGTACTTAACAAATTAATTAACCTTTTAATTTTATTATTATATATAAATTACTGTGTAAATTTTTTATTATTTTATTATTATTAAATTTTATATATCTACACGATTGCTACAAATGCTGATATTACAAAAGTTTTATGTGCGTTCTTACACATAAACAAAAATTTTACAGTATTTATTTCGGTATCGAGATACGAGTACAGTAAAACAAAAACGTAAACAATACTCTCAAAAAAAAAGAAATAGAAAAAGAAAGAAAAATTTATTGAACGGATACAAGTGGAGATTATCAAATGAAGATATAATCGAAATCCATCGATAGGGCAATTAAATTATCGTGATAAAAATATTACGGTCGCGGTAGGATCGATTTAATCTTCGATGGCAGAACGGTGGTCCATGAGAATCAGCCCGCATGTTTCTGCGGCTTACGCGAGCCGAACTTTGATATTCCGACGTCCCAGGGGGAAAGTAGAGCCCGCTCGTTCTATCTTCAAAGTCCCCCTCATACGAATTCCCCATCCTCCTCCTTTCTCCAGCCGTTTGCTTCTCTCCCTTCGTCCCATGTCACGCGCGCATTCGTGTCGAGTAAGCCGCTTGGTCATCCATCGGCACTTTCGTGTGTGTTCGCACATAGAGCTCGTCGCTTCGCTTGCCACGTGTGTGTAGCTTCCGTCCACATACGTGAAAGAAGTATCTCATGTGTGCAACCACTTGCTAGTTGCGGACTTTCAATCAGACCTTTCGGCCAACATAGCCTTTGCATTGATTGTCTTCGTGAAGAAGAGTACCTTAATATATATGACATTGATAATAAGAAAACATATGACGATTTAAATAAGAAATGACTTGTAAGTGGATTGAGTCAAGTCAACTTATTATACTTTATTAGGATTACGCATCTGCATGCTAATATGAATAGGGGTAAAGTGCGTCTAAGGATTAGTGAGGAAGAAGCGAATGTCCGATGTATGAGTTCGTATGGTTTTTTGGGTTGGTATATCTCCGGGTATGTAACCCAGTATAATACCGACGTGCGGCGGTGGTGGCGGCGGTGGCCGTGGAGGCGGTGGTGGCGGCGGCGTCGTCGTCGACGGGTTCTTCCTGCTACCACTGCCGCCGCCGCC
>NW_017259548.1:1548377-1549833 GCF_001594045.1 Atta colombica
CCAGGCCTGCGTCTCTCATTGATTACGCGAGAAAGAGGGAAAATTCCGATCGTGCGTGCCTGGAAAGGTAGCGTAGGCGTGGCAACGCGTCGGCGTCTCGGCGCCTTATTCGTTGAAAACTTTGCGCAAAAGCACCGCCCCGGCCGCGCGAGCGCGGTGTTCTCGGCACGTGTGCGTGAAAGCCCAGCTGGGCTTTCGGAGGACCCGGCACGCCGGTGTAACGCTGTGGCCTCCGCGTGTACGTGTGCGAGAGGAAAGAAGAACGGGGAGGATGCCAGGCGGTTTCCCCGCCACCGCTGCTGCCGCCTTCCCTCGGGCCCTCCGCACCACTCGTCGACGGCGACGGCGCCATCATTCCCCGCCAATTTTTTTCAAATGCTAGCTCCCTCTGCTCGGTCGACGCCGGAACTGTCATCCTCTTTCTCTCTTCTATCACCGTTCGTTCCTCTTTCCGGCACGCTTTCTCTCTTCTACCATTTTACTACACCCCTTCACTGTCCCTCCTTCATGCCCTTCCATCGCGCTCGTTCGGCTTCGTTCACGTTTGTCCCTTTTCCATCCTCGTTCCAGCGATCGCTCTTTTGCTTTCTCCCGCTTTTCGTGCTCGAAGAACAACCGTGTGGAAGGGCATGCCGCGAAAAGGGACGGCAAGGACGAGAGCAATAAAGAGGGGGAGATTCTCGAGCACGGCGATAAGCGTCACCGTCGAGGGGTCTCCGTCTCTTCGTCTCTTCGTTGCGGGACGCGAGGGTCGATTTCCGGTGGTGGGAATTTTTCTCGACGTGGAGGCGACGAACACCAGTGCTCACCCTCGTCCCCCCTTCCTCCCCCCTCGTCTCTATCTTCGTTCGCTTTTCCTTTTGCAGTGCTGCAATCGACGACTCTATTACTTCCGCGAAAGGGAGAGAAAATGCAGCAAACGGAGGAAGATGGGGGAATAGCCGAGGGCTGTTTGACACACGGAGGAGGGGGAGAGGAGAGAAGGGGAGGAGAGTAGACGCGAGGTGATCGTGCAGCTGGTAAAGCAGACAGAACCTTCGTCCTTTTCTTCGTTAAGGGCAACTTGTGTCGCGCGTACCTGTTTAGCAATTCTCGAAATGCGACCGGTGCGATTTATATGAGAGACATCGTATACAATAGTACATCCCAACTATACATGACGAGGAGTCACATTTATATCACGTTACAAGTGCACTGTCCAATATATGTAATTCCGGTAGAATTTCAGCTGGTAGCTAACTATTGTTTTTTTTATATTCTCTCGAAATAATCTTTTTCTACATTAGTTATTGACCATATTAATATATGACCTATTAGTCTATTTATAGCCTAGGTGTAAATATCGTGGAGAACTTTGGTTGCATTTGATAATTATTTAATATCTATATATGTTTATATATAAATATTTATTTATGATATTTTTACACGTGTGTGTGTGTATATATATATATATATA
>NW_017259548.1:1549933-1552110 GCF_001594045.1 Atta colombica
TAAAGTATTTAAAAAAATAATTTAAAATTCATTATAGTAATCAGATTATAGTGCTCATTATAATGAATCAGGTGTTTTACAGCTTTTAAAACAATCTTGAGCTGATATGTGGAAAGAAATCAATTTGCATGGAGTCATGTCGGCGATAAACGGTCTCGCTGCAAGCGATCCTAAGACATTCATTGCGGGAAACCGGAATGATGGGCATTCGCGGCAGCATTCCTTGACGGCGGCGGCCGATTGCGGCGCGCACGTGTCTCGAATCGCGGAGAACGCGTGCGCGTATTGACACGCGCTGATCGAACGCAGTGACGCGCGGGCCTCGTCACGAGGGCGAACCAATACGGCGTGATCCGGGCCGGTATATCCACCACGACCACGTGCGCGCCCGAAGTAAGCATTCACCTAGGAAGGTAGGCCACGTTGCCGGGGGTTAATAAGTAGTTGTCCATCTCCGAGAGGCGAAACATCCCCGGACACCCAACCATCCGCCCACCATCCTTGCATCAGCGAGGGCGTTGAAAAATCAGTCTCCTTACAAAAAGGGCTCGTTGAAAGGGACTGCGTAAGGGTGGGATTCCACGCGGGAGAGACCGGGATGGCCGGACGGAACGTCGGAAGGGGGGAACGAGTGGTGAGTTTGAAGGGGGATGGAAAAGTAGTAACGGCGTGTGCGATGGTCGGGGGGGTGGCGAAGAGGAGAGGGGAGTGGGAAGGCGGGAAATCGGGCAACGTAAATACGGAGCACGTTGCTATGCGCCGTAAGCGTCCGCCCAGCCACCCTTTTTACAAAGGGTGCCCTGAAAGTACGGTACGTGTTACCGCCGGGTAAAAAGGAACGAATGAATAAATTAGCCTCCACCCATGTGCGACGACGTAGAGAGAAGGGTCGGGCGTATCGCGCGGCACGCCATTTTGGAGAACGAAGGTCCCCCACGGGGAAAGGACACGGCATACGAAGGATTCTTCTAGTCGCTCGATGCATTTTACATGGACCTCACGGCTTTCCACTTTTTTTTTTCCCCCTTCATCTGTTCACCTTTTCGAATTATCGCACCGTCCTTCGATCAGCTCGTTCGTGATCATTCATGAGAAGAAAGTGGATCGCCACCCTGATTATGATAATGCCACTGAATGCCGACATATTCATATCATGTTAAACGTTTCGTACATACATATATACGTGGGAATAAAAAAATTATAAGAATGATTAATTTTTTCTAAGTAATCAACTAGTCTGGGAGTATTTTTTATTTTATTTTAAAGTTATATTTTGTAATAATTAATATTATATTTAACATCATATCTATATAATGAGATTTTGTGTTGGTAATAATTATATAAGATGACTAAAATCCATCATAATTTTATTCCAATCGTGAGCTTTGCGTTTGTAGTGGAAGGGCAATGATTCGATCGGTAGCAACGTTCCATCATGAATTCGAAATGGTAAATAGCAATAATTAAATCGGAAGTCGAGCGAATTCCGCACGTTGCACCGATGAATTCGACATAATCGCCGACAGATTAACCAATAGCGTCGCTAATCACTACCGGACGCGACAAGCTCGCGTTAGTTGTGTACTAGTAATAAATCGTGCGGCGGTGTTTGATGGTCGAAATCGAAATCGAAACTCTCCGGGCAGGAAGATCGACATTTGCTCAGAAGAATGCTTGTTTTACAAAAGAGATAGAAATTGCTGGAAGTCCGCCTTTATTAAAAGCATCTAGTGTGGCATGCGATGTGCGTCATGTATATTTATTTCATTATGCGGATATTAAACTCTGCATTATCTCGGAACATTCCTTAAATACTGTACATCTAATAACAAATTCAAACTTTATGGAATATTAATTTAATCACACAGCGATTAAATTTCGTAAAATGAAACAACATGTCCATCAACTGATATTATATACATATATGATATTATATACAACGTAAACATTGCGGTGGTATTTTGATACTAAACCCCTGAATGCATACAGGTGTATTCAGGTATAATAATTAATGCTCACAATAATTATCGTGGAATTTTCGGACAAAAGATAAACTTAATCGATCGCAAAGTGGCACTAATCGTCGATGTCCCTTTTGAAATCGATAACTGTTTGGAAAGTGGTGATCTACAGAGAGCGATTGGAATCGGGGGGGGGGGGGGGGGGGGGGGGGGGGG
>NW_017259548.1:1552210-1558034 GCF_001594045.1 Atta colombica
AAAGAATTCGTTTAATATCCAATTTCCGAGACGTCAATCCTTTAACAAATTACTGGTCATCTCTGCAAGAGGGCTACAAGCTCGAAGCACATCTCATTTCCCGTCTTTTTCATCTGTCCGCGAAAGAACGGACGTGCACGCGTGCATACGTGCATGAATGCGTACGTGCGTACCAGGAAGGTTTGCAGTACCGTCCCTGAATTTACAATGTCCCTTTACCACGATACGTCCGCCAGACACGAGATTCATCCGTTCTAACGATTGCGAGTTCACGTTTTTGTTCGGTCATCTTCATCAAATACACGGTACTTCCTTGTGCGTCTGTAAAGAAAAAGAAGAAATCCGTTAGTTCAACGTGCAATAAAAACAGCATCACCGTGTTCTCGCGATTTCTGTCGAATATATCTCTGGGAAATTGATTACGAGCGATCGCAATCGGAAAAGCTCGTAGAAACGCCGATATACAATACATGCGTACACTTATACAGTGTCAAGAATCGCCGGAAAATCCTCGCACGTATATATCGCGCGTATTCTCGCGCTACCACATGGAGGTAGCTTCATTTCGCCGGATGTCCCCCTCGTTTTGCTTTCTCGCGGATGTCCGAACGCTTCGGCCGCACCCACCATAGATCGGTGGAAAAGGGTCGCCGCGGCGTGGTCGGCCGGTCGGTCGGTCGCTCACTCGCTCGCTCGCTCGCTCGCTTATTCGCAGTGGGGGAAGAGTTGCTCGGAGATAGTAAGCTCATTTATACCTGGGACGTGCTTGCGAGGTAAAACTGCTGAAAAATGATATCCGAGCCCGCGTCCCGCGGATTCCCGTCCGCCATGGCCATCGCCGAGCCGCGTTACCATCGTACAGTCGAGACCGCGTCCCTCACCCTTACCCCTGTTCGCATCCGCCCTCCTAGCCCTCATCACTGCCCTCGCCGCCCGCGGTCTCATATCGCAGATAGGAAATTCTATCCTTCCGTTTTCGTTGCACGTCTCCCCCCTTCCTCTTTCCGTTTTCCCCCTCCTCCTCCCGCTGTTTCCACCTTCGCCACCCCCCGCGGCACGGCCCCGCGACGGCAACTATTAAAATCTGGGATTCCATTTAACGGTTCACGGCAAAAGACTGAATATTTTCATGGATAATTCGCGCGATGAAATGTTACGGCGCTGCGTTACATCGGCGAAATGTTTTAAAAGCGTCGGCGCTGCGCGGCGGTTGAACTACTTTACAATTCCGCGAGAAATGTTACGATTCGACAGCGTTATTTGCGATAGATTGGAACATTGTCAAAATATTTCCCTTCGTTTCGACAAACTGGATAATTATCTGTGGAAATTCGTTATCTTCACAGATGGAAATACCTTTCCTTCCCTTCCTTACGAGTCGATTGAGCCACAATCGCGTGATAGTGAGAGCTACGTTTATTTTTTATTAATATATAGCGCACATTGAGACTCGCATTCTATCTCATATTAAGCGTCAATATAATCATTGATGATCTTTAATCCGTAAAAATATCAAATGAAAAGTGACAGTTAAAATATCCATTAATTTTAATGACAATCGAGAAAAAAATCTACAAGAACGGTCGTTCTTTTCTGATACATGTCGTGCATTCAATTTTCTTCGTGTGCACAGTGGATTCTTAATCACCGAAGACATTCTGTCGAGTTTACGGAGTGGAAACGCGGCTAGAGAGTGACTCGCGATCGCGGGATTTGGAAAAGGAGGAGGAGGGAGAGGAGGAGGAAGAGAATGAGGACGAGGAAGGTGGGACATGCGAGATGGAGGAGCAGTCGGTCTCATGGCAAAAAGAGCTGGACGAAGGTTAGATTAATGGTTGAGAAATGCAAATTGTCCGGTAACCCCCGGAGGGAGGGGGCGGTTGAGGGGGCCACAGGGGGGCATGCGGTGGCCTCTCCGGTGGGTGGATAACGGCGTCTCACCCGCTTACCAACCAGCAAAAACCCCTTAGAAATATATCGTAGGTCATTTCCCTTGCTAAACTCGAGGAGAAAAAATTGCCAGCGAACCCTGGAACCGACCGTGCCACCGCGTCCACGTACTCACACCCCTGTGCTCGCCACCCACTAACTTCCCGCCGTTCTCTTTCCAGTCTCGTCCCATCTCACCTCATCCCGTTAACCAGCCTCGGTCCGACGTCCAGAAAGAGGACTGACCAACCGACTGCCGCCTCCCGGCGCCTTTTTCGCGGCGTGGAATACGCGCCTCCGCGGAAGGAGAAATGCCGGGATATATATGCGGGACACGGAACAGAAAAATGGCCGCGAATTTGTTTTGGGTAGGCAAGGGACGAGCGAGCGGCATGGCACGGAGAGATACGAGAACGTGTGCGTGGAATTCCTATACCGTGCGAAAAGGGTAGCACTTACAGACGGGCCCCAGATAATCGGCGATAGTTTATTTTTGTTAACGTTCCCTTCCCATATTCTCTTTCAATTCACTCAACCGATTTATCGATGTTCAATTGGTTATTTATATCCGAAACTACGTTCTATCTTTCTCCGCCGTTCATCCATCTTTTCAGCCATATATGTGTCTTATATTTGATCGACGGAATCTTCGAGAATCTATCGAAACTATAGAACAACTTTAGACTCGAGACTTTTCAACTTTGACAAAATCTCTGTCTTTTATTTTTATTGATAGTAGGCACTTGAAAGCTGTTTCCGCTGATTTACTAATCGATTTCAAACTGTTGTATTTTTAATTCCTTGATAAAGATTCATTTTGCTGTCTTCCCGCAGCGACAACTCGATTCTCATATTTAAATGCATAGATAGAAAATCATTTTTAATTAATAATTATATTATTAATTCTGAATTAACATAATTATGAATTAATTATGTTAATTTATGTGAATAGAATTTCTAAATTAGTCAGGGGAATTGCCTATTTTGTTTATGAAAATAGAAAACTTGCTTGTGAAATTTAAAAAATTGTAATATCTATGAAATTATCAAAAGTTAGTTTTAAAACTGTTATTAAATTAGTTTAATGAATTAAATAAATTATTGTTGAATATATGCTACGCAGTGCTGTTAAAAGTTATGTGGCTTTTTATTTTTGCTCAGAGATCGATTATTATTCATGAAGACTTTAACTGTGATTTTATAAATTTTTTCAAATAATAATATTTGCGTTACTTCGTAGTATAGCCAATAAAAAAAAACGCTAGCCTTAAAGAGTACAGGCCGGTACATCGGGTGATAAAAAATCCCGTTACAGCGCGTCACGTCGTGTCCGTTTCATCAAATCTTCCGACCGATAAAGAGCGATGCCTCGGCATCAACCTGTGGCGTCCTTCCACCAGGACGCCCGCGTACCAATATTGGCGCATCTCGGTCGTTCGAACGTAGTGTCAATCGCGTCACTTCATCCATGCACATGGTGCGCGCGCATATACGTGTACTCGTACACATACATATCCGATCGGTTCTTTTTGTCACATGTATACTCGTATAATCTTTGTTTTATTCGATTTATCGTTCTCACGCGAAAATCGCTTGATACAAAACAACATTCTTTTTGCGCACATCGAAATAATAGATGGGATCATTTGAGAATCGCAAATGTTTTTATTAGCTCCTTAATTTACATCGTAATCTGACCGTCCAAGACAGCCGCGCTCCTCATTTGCGAAGCACATCATCCGGACGGCGGAAGTCGCTTGAAAAATAAATGAGTAGTTTTAATAAAGCACGGTACACTAAAAACAAAAAACAAAAAAAGGAAACGAAATGCGAAAAAATGTCAGCCGGACGGCAGAAGTTGCGCAACATGTGAATATGCGAACGCGGAGGAAGTTACATTTCCAGTTTCGTGCAACGAAGAGGCGCGGCGGCCAGTATTTCGCAATTAACGCATTCCTTAATCCCTGGTAACTGCTGAATATTTCCGCATTTACCCTTGGCACCGTACCCGCCATGGTGTTGTAGCCGGTAACGGCTGGTACCGGCGATAATCGTGAAACACCCCTCGCTTATGCCACCAGTAACGGTCGCCAAGAGTTGCGAGGACACGACTGTACGCGCGCGTAAATCTCAGAAGGCATTTTCCGGGGGTGAAGTCGCGGGGGCGTCGTTTAAAACGAGGAGAATCCCAGGGAAACGAAATGCCGGGTTACCTGAATATTTCCTCGCGACCGAAGAAGGTAGCGCGTATACGGGGGAAGGAGGAAATGATGAAAAAAGGCACCTAGGCGAGAAGCGGGGTACACTTATTTTCATTCCCGCCACCTCAGTCGGAAGAGGGTCCTGCGGGAGGACTGCGCGCGGCCTCATTTGTTACCCTTAATGTCCTGCAGCCTCCTCCTGTCCTCCTGTCCCGCTGCCTCCGGGATCTTATGAGGGAGAGGGCGCCCGGGAGTTACTGTCACCGTATATATGTGCGTCTGTGTGTGTATACCTGACGCGTCTGTATGTGCGATATGGCCTTAGCGCGGTAGCCCTCTCCAGGAATATATTTCAGGAATTATGGGAAATTCTATCGAGCAATGTACCGTGATGATTTATCGCTGCCAGCATCCGCGAAAGTAATAATGGAGAACGTATCGCCCTCTCCTTTGGTGAACGGCTTGGTGCGCCGTCCCCACCGTAATCTCGTCGCTCCAATTTCGAGATCTTTTATTTTTTAGGTTTTTTTTTCTTCATCGCCTCTGGCGACAGTATGAAAATAATGCCAGGAAAAAATAATTATATTTTATATTAGTCTCTTTTGGAATCAAATTTTCCGACGTTCTTCGAAGGAGAGTATATCGTATATATAAATCTAATTAATTTATATGAATATTAATTTATATGAATATTATTAAAATAATGTATGTACTAAATAATGTATATGATAATTAATATATTTTTGTTTAGTTCTCCATATAATTTTCATTATTGCTTTAGTCAAATAATACGATGAAATTTCAGTATTGACAAATCAGTTAATTCCAAGTGTGTGTATATAGGAAAGCTTCGATTTCATAAAGCGGTACTATTTCGACGCGTGTCACGTCGTCAAAGATTTTTTTTCGATCTCACTTTCTATCGCAACGATTGATACGCTCCATCTATATGTAGAGTGCCTATATTTTAAAAACCGCTCGAACGGTAGCTCCTCGAGAGGAAGTTGCCTCGGAGTAATTAACGATTACCAATCAGCAGCTCCCACTTGGATTCTCTCGAGGATGGTAGTTAGGAGGGTCGGTACGGTTTCCACGGTGAACGCGAGAAGAGACGAGAGGTGGAGAGGAGACGCAGAGACAGAGGAAGAGAAAGAGTGGACGACGTGTGGTCGTTTGCTAATATGAATGTCCTGTCAGTAGCAGCGGCTCCTTGCCAAGAACGTACCGCTTGCTAATATGGCCGGTTGAAGGGAATATTTACGAGGGTGAAAAAAATATCGCCGCGATACCCCTGGTCACCTTCCTCCGTCATCTCCGGTTTGATGAGGGATCCACCCGTTACCCGGGTATGAAGGCGCGAATTGGATTTTCTGGGAATCAATTAGGATGCTCCTCCACGCGTGCTTATTCTTCACGATCTGTATGTGTCAGTACGAAAAAACCGATGTAGATGCGGAAGAATTTTTCATCGCGGTGGTACAGCTTCCGTGTGGTTTTCACACATACCATCGTATGTGTATCGACAGAGATCAGTGGTTCTCAAAGAATGCGTTGAAAAAGATTGACATCATATTAATAAAAAAATGTGTATATTTTATTGTACAAAATTATATAATTTATACATATAATTTTGTTTTATCCTTAAGTATTATTCGATATATAATATATAATAATGTTATACATATAATAATGTT
>NW_017259548.1:1558134-1564184 GCF_001594045.1 Atta colombica
GCGCGAAAAGAATTAAATATCGCACTGCTAATAAAAATAATTATATTTCTTTGATTATATCTCTTTGTCGAAAGCTATATATTTTCTAAAATTTCTATGTCATACTATGATTAAAATAATGTGCGCCATTATCGAGTTACATAAACGTGCATTGTTTGATGTCTCTCTTCAGAGAGAGTCCTTCTGATTCCATAATAATTTTATAAAACAAATAGCGTAATACATTTGCACATAATTCGGGGATTTTGTATCAATTTTCAAAAATAATGTTGAGACTTCATTAAGAAATACAATATTTAATTCAATGCTTGTATCGTTAACAATTGTTTGAATGTCCTTGGACGAATCGCAAGGATGGATTTAATAACGGTGTCATAATGAATATCATGGTATTGATCGCATTTTGGCGTCGCCTTATTACGGGCAGCGAGATATTTTTTATGACTCTTTCTGCGTTTTCCAGTGACATAAATTACGGGCATTTCCTAGCCACGTACGCAGACCCCTTCGATTTATCCATAAAAATAGCCGCATTGTCGAAACTCCGTTTCCCGAATGCCGTGCTGGGCGTTCCTTTTTTTTCATGTAAATTTTACTGCGCGGCGGAAGGAGGCCTAATTTTTTTCGCAAGGGCGGTTCCCGCCGCCATTTTGTGCGGCAGGAAGGGTCGCCAGGAGCCCCTGAATTTACTCTAATTACTTTCCCGGGATATTACGGCTCTGCAGAAATGTTATTGATAACAACTGCTTGTTGCCTCCGCGCTGTATGGGATTCTGTCGGCTGTAAATTGTTCTTACAATCAGTGGTTATTTCTAATTTACGACAAATATCGTCATTAGATCTTATGGCCTATTATTAGCGATGCGAACGTTTCTTATTATTCTCCTGTCTAATATTAAGAGGTATTTTTATAACGTTCATTTCAAAAAATACAAATTTATCATTTTATGTATAGGCGAATTTTCTCGCACAAATATAAATATAGTTTTTAAAGTTTCTATTTTCATATAATTACATCTGAATTTTATGTGTCATATATTTTTTTTACGTTGATAATTAAAACATCATAATATGTTTACAAATAAATAGAAGAGTAAAAGAATGAGTAACAGTTCATTGAAAAATTTCAATTATTTGTCGGATGATAAAAATGATGATGCAATAATGCTGTTTGCAAATAGCGTGCGATTGAACATGACGAGAATTGGTGATTAACAATTTTTCAAGAATTTTACAACTGTTCTCTGTACTACTGCCGTTAAATGATACTCTATTTGCATTTAACGCTCTTAACAATAATTGCGACACAATGTGTTCACTTTCTAATTCAAGCACAACGTGTACGCGAATTTTAAAGAGTTGTTTAAATGTAAATGAGGTGTAAAAGGACGTCCATTTTCCTTGTTCAGTGTTTACCTATGTTATTGCAAGTGCGACATTGATTAAAATCCTGACGTTTAAATAAATTATTTTAACTGTATAGGAATGTATAGGATTGAATAAAGTTACTTTCATTCGATCCATTGTTATTACATTTGTCTATATTTATCAATAATCGACCAAAAAGAAAATGTTTGCGAAAGAATTACATTTTTATTCTCACAATTTCTTTGAGAAAATTCGCTTGTTGAAAAGTTTACTTATTTTCATTGTGCGCTTCATAAATTATTAATGAAATCGTTGTGCTATTGTTTGAACTTCAAAGCATGCAAACTAAAATGATACGATATTGTATGTAACATTAATTTTTGATGCTACTCATATATTTAACGACATTTTTATGGATTTGACGCTTCTTTTTCGCCAGGAACTCTCGACAAAATGGCGAGCGTCGGGAGATCACGCGCCGTCGGATAGGAGTTGCGTCGATAAAGACGTAACACTTTTTTTATTAATTTTGCGGAATTATTATCGGACTTTTATGAATGCAATATTAATTCTTTGAAGATCGCATTAAAGTACAACATTAATTTTAGAATTTCATAATGTGTAAACAATTTTGCATCACACTAAATCTATCCTATCCACCTAAAATTCTCTGTATGCTGTAAGCTATTGAAAATGACAGTATGAAGTAAAAAATGCTTTTTTTATTTTATAAACATATAGTACGTAACGATTATATTATACATTAAGCTATATGGAAAATATTACATGTGTTCTACGTAGCAAATTTCAATGATGCACTTAATTGCTAACAATTTTGCAATTCCGACGTCTGGAATCGTAGAACATGAGAGCTGTGAGAGATCATAGAAGAGACCTTTGTCTTCATTAGACTATCGATCGGCAAGTGCATTACTATTAGTGCATGAACACCGAATGAAGTCAATTCCTCATACTAACATCGATACTATTACTAGACAATACTGTTTGGTTGACGGTATCAGAGTGTTTCGTCGTCACGTGCATGATTTATAAAACAAGACAAAACAGTATCAAAGGTAGTTTACACATTATTGCTTATTGATTAAATTTTAAAATATAACATCCTTTACTTACATCATTTACGCGCGAAATCTTTACAGAATTGAGAACTTTCCGTATAAGGCATTATATACGATTATTACCAACGTCGCGTATTTTCTACTTTATTTATTGCTACATAAGCCAATGAAAACTATTTTATGTCGGTGTGAATTTGCGTTAACCCCAAATCAATATTTGTAATGCACATACTTCGAATGTGCGCGCTTAACAATATCGGGAATAAATTTTCCGGTATTTCTATCCGCTTGCGGTTCATTGATAGACATATTAATGTGTACATGTGTAACGAAACAAATGAAATCGGCTTGTTACTTGTAGCTGCGATACTATGATTATACGTATCCAATAAACGCCGGAGGCTGCTGGAAGCTCAAGCTAATTCGAAAACGGCAACTGCATCGTAGATATTATTCATCGGATATATTTTCACGATATAGTAAGTAGTGAAAAAGGGATATTGAGCAGCGGTGGCCTGATAACCGCTTTCATTATGCAAACATTTTTCTGAGTAGATGCATATTATCTTTGCAGTAAATTCATTTATTTCATTTTTAAATTTCAGAATAATACAAGATCTCTCTCTCTCTCTCTCTCTCTCTCTCTCTCTCATATTATCGATTCTTGCATTTATATGTTTATCTTCTGCGATTTAAAAAAGATTTGTCATCAAAATACACGTAAATATGTATTATGTATTATAATTATACTCAAATATAAAAAAAGAGATCAAATGTTGTCCTGATTGAGTCACGTATGATTGATTTGATTTTTTCTTTGGGTTTCTTGTTTGTGTTTTGTAAACAGCAGACTGTTTCGTAAATTTCGGTGCCGCTATGCGCAACTAAGTTGAAAGCATTACGTGAAATTTTAAACAGATTCGGCAAATCCTATCGCTGCGAGCGAAATCTCGGAAAACGCGGGAGGACCTAATGCCAAACAATTTCGAAAAATTCCGGATCGATCTAACCCAGTAACGGGCGTCGCACGTGTAACGGATTGAATTTAATCCCGGCCATTGTTCGTAACCAGAATTCACCAATCATACGCGGGTCGATCCAAACCCAGGTGCAGATACATCGTGGCTGGTCGAAGAATGCGAGAGCAGGGATGCCTTCCAGGATTTGTTAGTTAGGGAGCTTCCATCGTGAAGCTTCCGATGAATAATGTCTAATAAGTATTATATTTCACGACTTGATCAGCCAATTATAAAGATCCGCTTTGTTTACGATAACGAACCTGATCAAATCCGGTTCTGATGGGAAGAAGAAAAAAAGATGACAGTATAAATATAGCATACTAAAATGACTTAAATGAAAGTCTTTATAAAAGTTGTAAGTATTCGAACGTCTCTTTTTTGAAAAATTGCTTTCTTTAAGATTAAATCGAACAGAATATTCTTTGCAACATTTTGCCCTTTGCTTCTTTTTCGAATAGAAAAAAAATGTAACATTAATTAAATATTATACATTACAATCTAACAATTTCTAAGTATATCAATTACAAGTGTAGGATATATATATAACTATTCATTCGAATACTACTTATCTGCGGATGTCAAAGTGTTGAATTTGTAACTAGTAGTATCAGCTTTTATCCAGGAAATTAAATTATACTGTCGACACAATTGCAATTTTGCGATGACTAGGAATCGGTGACCGCAATGCTATTCAGCAGCCTTTGTGCACGATGGTCTCTCTACAGTTTTCTCTAGTGAGAGTGTGTACGTGTGTTCGAAAATACTCGAGCGCATATTAAAACCGCACGCACAGGGGACCATGTGGATTTTCGATTCGTGCTGATCCTCCCCGGCGCTTCTTCGCCGACTTCCAAACAGGCGGACGCCACGGCAACGAAAGCGACAAGCGGACAAAAAGCATAGTCACAGCCTAATCCTTGAGGAGGCCGCTCGATATCTCTGGCCACACGATCCTCCAGGAGGATTCGTTCCCAGGAGGGCGTCGAATGCTGCTGCTGAAGCCACGCGCGTGCGGTGGCGCATAATAAGCATTAGCCCTCCCGTTTATAATCGCGCGATCGGCCCGCTTATCCAGGCCAGAGCTGCCTGGACGCGCTTGTGGCCCTTTGTTTGCGGAGACTTGCTTTTTCGAACGGCACAGGGTCGCGGGGGAAGCTATAGGGGATGGACAGAGAGCGAGAAACCGATGCTATACGAGCGAGTCGGAGACAGAGCTAGAGCAAGGCACCCCTACAGAAACGAAAACGACGACGAATGCTAAACGATCCCTCAACCTCAGGCCAACCCTCGGCAACCCTCTTTTCCTCGTGTTTCTCCACGTTGTACGGCCTCGCTGATAGGGTAGCGTCGGTACCCGTCGTTGATGCGAACCTCGCGAAAGATGGCTGCTCGCCATTGTCCCCGCCCGTTTCGGTTAGGCACTTTGAAATATTATGCCGACCGTATCGTCGGTGGTTATCTCTATGTCCTTGTGACTATTACATTATATACACTAGAACCAGCGATAAACGATATCAAGTTGATGAGAGCATCGCTGGTGATATCGCTCAGTTGCAGTTAAATTTTGTCTTTGAAGAATTTTTGGTCGGTCTTGATATCTGAAACATGACTTTCTTTTTTTCAGCATGATACTGACTCAGCATGAAAAAATTTCACGAAAGTAGCGATTCATTCATAGTTATTGATCTTAATTCAATTCCAATATATTAGACATGAGTCAACTTACGTTTAAATAATGAGAATCAAATTTTAAGCATAATAGCAGTATAATTTTAATGTTAATTATAAGAACTATAATAAGTTCTAAACATTCTGTTTCTTTAGAATAATTTCAAGAATTTAATCGAAATGAAAATCGTTAATCGTATTGAAATAATAATCTTATTATCATTAATACCTGCTGATGTTTCCATTGACGGTAAAAATTTTATGAATTATGTTGAACGAAAATCGGCATTATTCCACTAAAAGATCACAGTCTCCCATTCTGCAAATCGGTATTTGATTAAACATCGGTGAGAGTTGATCGATTGGATGAAACGCAACGTCCGGGAAAAGTTTGCGAATCAGGTTTCCGAAATGCACACGTCAATAATTTGCATTCCAATATCGTTGCTATCGCAATGGTATCAACTTTGATTATTATCCTTTTCCCCACGTTTATTTCTTTTCTGTTGCATATCGTGAGCATTTTTTTTCGTATTCTCTCCATATCGAGACATTAATTGTATCTTCATGTCGATAAAAACGGCTCTTTTTACAGTAATATAAATGTTACATTCGAATAGTCCAACCCATTTTAAGCTTATTTATAATACGATACGTACATTTAATTTTTATATCTGTCTCAGAAATCTGAAGTTTTATTCAATTTATTCTTATGCACAGTTATTACTTTTGCGTATTATTGTTATCATCTTTTGTGTTACCATTCGCTATTATCATTGCATAAAAATGTTCATTTTTAAGGAGAGCCAATTTCTTAATTACGTTAGACTTGTTAACATAAAATTGTATATACAAATGTATATATGTGTGTAATTATGTATATACACACATATATATATATATATATATATATATA
>NW_017259548.1:1564197-1575820 GCF_001594045.1 Atta colombica
TATATATATATGAATAATTTATAAAAGATCAAGTCTGAATTGTTACAATTATTGGTTTATAAATAAGCCGTGAGAAAGCCTAGCGATTCACATTTTCATTTATCTATACACATATCGCGCAGCATTGCCGTATCGCTCGTGACTAGTGCATCGGTCAGGTGCAGTTTGCCGTGGCTATGCTCGTTCATTTGACGGAGAATCGGATTTCATTATACATAGCGCGGCTAGATTGAACGGATCAAACGAAATGCCGATGAAAAGTTTGCAAATAGGCTTTTTAGAAGAAGATCAACACGATATCGCGTTGGTTTACATAGAAGCCGCCATATCGTGAGCCAATTGTGCGGAAAAGTAACATTATCAAATATTTTTTAGTGTATTTCAACTTCCACGATTGCTGTTCTAACAGCAAACTGTAACAGAATTTATATAAGCAAAATTTGTTTTTGAGATTTTATTCGAGTAATATCGCGAAAGCAAGAGATATAATGTATAGAAATTCAAACAGTCATATACCGCAGGTCTCTCTATTGAGGATGGCAATTGATTATTTGGAAAGAAGAAATATTAGCAATTGTAGGGCAATAATTCAGTATAGCTTAATGTAGCAGATACTTTATTGCTAATATGTTCATTAACTTTTACATCAAGGTCATAATTTCCAATGCATATGTGGCCTATTGCAAGAGGGACTTTATCATGATTTAATGAATTTGGAAAAATTGCATCGAAATTAAACGATAAAATGATTCCTCTCATTTTTATAATGGCATTTATCACTTTCACTTTTTAATTGATATACTAATTTACATATCGGTTGGCATTAATGAAAAATCAATATTTTTCGCGGGCGTCATTATAAACGCAACGCGTTAATGCAATTTACCGCGTTATGAATTTTACAGAAATAATTTAATGAACATCGATTACCAATTATTAGCGAAGCAACTGTATTTAAGTTGACCCCCTGTCTCGCTCATCGATCTCTACTATTTCCAATTCCACTCTCACTTGATATCAAATAGATAGACTATCCATTCGCGTTATCGGTCTATTACGGAATTTTCTCTATATCGGTATCTGCGCAATCTTGGATTGATGTAAACATAAATTCTTCGAAAAACTCAATGAAAATATTCCCCATCGTATTTATTTGCCCGTATTATTTTTGCGCCGTTCAGTTGTTACCTTTGAAACGGTTAGCCTAGTGGAACAAACTTTTATCAATTGCGCCAATGTATTTTCTTACGAAAAATTTAAATTGCATGTTTTCAATAACAAATTGCAATTAATGTGAGTGACGTGCCACACGAGTTCTCATATTGTATTTTTTTCAATGATGTAAACTATTGTGAACTATTTTGGGTTTTAGACACTTGTAGAACGATATAAATAAGATGAGTAATTTCATTTCCAAATTTGACGAATATATCTTGTCAATAGGTTAAAAAATACATATACTTTTACATTATACTGGTCGATCATTAGAAGTTTATTTTATCACATCCGATTGTAAGCACTTTTGATCCAATGGCTATTTTTCATAAAAATTCATCTCGTCACTTATATCGCTATTGTCAATAAGCTCTTTTCTCAAACCATTCATTTGACATTATTTTTATATGCGAAACACGAAGTAAATTTTTGTTGTGAAGCTATACCGTTGCTATATCACTTACTGCTCATATATCTATTTTGCTACTTACGTCACGTTTCTGTTACGTTTTATATTTGTTAGGATGACTAAACATTTTGAGAGTTAGCCGAGTTAAATTTTCCCAAATTTCGTTTTGCGGAACCGGATAGACGGACGACGTGTGTGTATGCAACCAGGCAGATTAATCAAACGGTAGAAAAATTGGAAGAGGAAGCTATTGACAGCCAGCGCGGTATAAAAAATAAATGAAATTCAATACCCGCGCCTGCGATGGGCGGTTAATAAGCAAAAATCTGTCAAGCACCACTTAATTAACGTCATACACTTCATAGAAAATTCTTGAGACACGTGCAATCAACAATTTGCTATTATGTCTCGATTTCATGTTTGCTTAAGAAATTCTTAATTTCTCTTGGAACTTGTGAATATCTTATTAATAACATAAAGAGTTTCAATAATATATCTTGGTTAGAAGTCATAGCACAATCATCTGTCATCAGGCATCTAATAGGATGCTTGATTAAACATCGAATTATTAAATTGCTTTTAATTAATTTAATTTACAGTAGTTTAGTTGCGTTTCTAAGTCCGAAAAAAATATTCGCATGTTTCAAATGATTAGATATGTGGTATATAAATTCATATGGAAATTATTTAAGCATCTAAAGTCCAGCTTCGACCGCTATATAGATTTTAAACTCTTATTATTGTACATTCACATATCTTGTCTTAATAAATTGTTATTGTATCTTAGTTTGAAATTTATTGTAATTGTAAAATATTGTGATTGTAAAATAACGTTCTAATTCGATATTTTTACTGTGCTTTATATTGCATTCGGAATATATAATTGCTTGAGACTTGATATTATTTATAAATAGTTAAAAATTTTTTTTATAATACGTATATACGCATACGTTTATTAATATTATTAAATTTTAAGAATCCATTTTTATTTAAAACCATTTTTTGAATGCCTGAAAAACTTACTTCAAATGAAAGAAAAGATATTATGTAATTTTTAAAAGAATTATTTCTTTATTAGATTAAATATAGAAATCTATTGGAAATTTTATTTATTTTTCTGCATATTTTTTGTGAAATTGTATATTTCTTTTAATTATATATCTCTTCCATTAACAGTCTTCTTTTAATCGGGAAATTAAGGATAGGAATTGTACGATTAATATATTATCAATTTATAGTAGACTAATGTATTATTGCATAGTAATTAATCCTAAATTGTGAAACCGATGTTTATTTTATTAGATTTTACCTTCAATAACGAAAAATATGTGCAGAGCTGAGATCCGACGGCAAGCTGACGGTTTCGACGATCACGCGAGAAAGGAAAAATAGAAATAATAAACGTAAAAAGTTATTTTTATGGCTTATATATAGTTTTTGTATAAATAATAAAACGTCATTCATGTTTTGGGGTGCACAGGTGAATTGGACTAGTTTTTTAAATAATGATATCGTTTTCTTGCGAGAGCGTTACCGTCGGCAAAAGAACGTTGCATTTGAAACGATTCTACAGAGCACCATTGTTTAAAAAATTTTAAAAGTTATAAAAAATTTTCTCAGTGTATTAAGATAATTGTAATGTTTTCTTGTTTTTGCTTATACACTTTTTAATATTTTATATTTTACTAAAAGCTCGATAAGAACACTTGATACAATTGTTATTCTTTTTAAACATGTAATACGTCAATTTTATTAAATGATTTCTTAAAATACAACTTAATTGTAATGTAAATAAGATATAATGCATGCTTATACTAACATTAAATCTAGTTTTAAGTATAAAATATAAAAAATTCTTTTCTTCTATAAAATTCTACATTAAATACTGAAATATATAAAAAATTTTTTATCTTTCTTAAAACTTAATGCAAATTTGTAAGAATCAACAAAAAAATTGATAGATTTATGAAAAAAAATGATAGTTTAAAATCAAATCAGAAAGATGCAAGCAGATTGCTACATTTTTTTATTACGACTATATTTTTTAAAGAATAGTAAAAAGAACTGTAAAGTATATTTTAATATCATTCAGAATCTCTAAGTTTTTCAATGTAAACAATAATCCAAGCGATAGAATGTCGAAGATGTTTGCACGAGTCAAGTGCCTCCATTTTTAGCCGGTGAAATGTCCGACGGATAGCGAATGGCGCGCTGTATGACGGAAATATATTTTATTTTCTTATTCGATATTTATTAAGAAAGACATTTTTAAATGACTGATAATGTAGCACAGATTTGCATTGTTTCACTAATGGTTAATGGAAATTTATGAAATTGTTTATGAATAATTAAGAAAAATATTCTTTTGCAAAGATATTTGTTTTATTTGTCATGGAATGTTTCGCAAGATTTCTTATAAATTCTGATAAATGATAATTCTGACAAATGCTGCGAATTTACAATTAGAAACGAATATTTTTTTTGTCTGAAACAATTGTATCTTTGTTAATTATTTGTTAAACACATCAAAAATTTTACACCGTCGTTTTACACGAAAATACACGTGTGCGAAATGTTTATTTAAGAAAGGATTATCGTAGGATGTTCTTCGCGAGTCCTTCGTGGAATATTAAGAGTATATTTGACGACTGCGACGGCGCTGTGTGAGCTAAGGCCGCCATAAAAATTCGGTGATTTCAACCGACGGCGAGGGCAAGGTCTCCTTTCGTCTCGCGGGTATCGATTCATGCGCACTCGCACTTTCCTCCATTTTTATTCGAGACAAAACATGTCTCTCTCTCTTGTTGTTTATCGCAGGTAGTAATCTACATTTCAAGGAAAAAATAACCTTTAATATTTTTTATATTACGCGAAAATCGATTTAATAAAAAGACGTGAAGTAAAAGTCACATTCTTCCTTTTCTCTTTCGTCAATAATCGGTACAATTTGAACTCTTTGTAATATTTTATTTCTTATTTCTCAGCAAGCGTACATTTTCTGTTGTATCGTGTGCACATCATATCATGTCTAATGCATATTTATTGATATAAATATCTCTCCATTTTGTTGAGCAAACATATGTTTTTATAATATCAAGCTCTGTATATCGGGATTCCGTTTGATTGTTGGATTTTATGTGGATTTATACTATATCAATAACCGCAGCAATAAAATATAATCACGGTATTGTCGTTATTAATTTTTCAATTCCCTCTTTTGCTTTCGTAAGTTCCACCGACAATTTGAAGCGCGTCAACTTACTTGTATCGATTAACAAATATTCAACGACTATCACAAACGGGGATCGAATAATAATAATAATAACTACTTTTTTTAGCTCTTGACAAACTGACGTTTTATAAATGCATCGTGAAAAATGGTAATCAAATAAGTGATTCTGATGGAAAAAAAAATTTAAATCAAATCTCTAAGTAATAATGAAATAATAAAGGTTAAATTTCGTGAAGTTAATTACGGACCGATAACGCGAAACGTAATTTTGTCTAATAGTGGCCCATTTTCAGGTTATCGTAGCGAATATTATATTTAACGTAATTATTTTGTTGGTAACTATACGAACTTTAACCTTCCGTGTTATAATTTGCGCGCGCGGTTCGTCGCCCGCATTGCATTTATCTCGACCAGTTTAAATGTTTAAATAAATATCTGTCAATTTTACATACATTATTAGTTTCGTATTTGTTTCCGATCACTTTCCGTTTTCAGCTGCGCTGAATGCCCCACATGATTTTATTGTTAGTAATTATTACTGAAATATTTATATATCTTTCGCATGCAAAATTGCGCTTTCGATTTCTATTGTACAAACAGGAATCGACCGGCATATATCATTCTTCTTGTATGACGTTTTTTCGTATTGAGCACTTGAGTCGTTTTGATGTAATACCTAGGCGTGAGATATCATGTAATTCACTTTGTGCCCGACTTTGCGACTTGAGCTCCCTTCGCTGTAAAACTAACGTTTTAATCGTGTAAGAAGGGGATTTCCCGTTTTACTTACAGAGGAGAATAAAAAAGTAATCGACGGAAATCCTGCGGAAATCTAAAGTCCGAGAAAGAGCATGGATGACCTCCGGCGATTAGCGAGCGTTCCTTCGTTTTATCCGCGATCAGAAATGGAAAGTGGAATCGCACTTTCGATTGCCGACAAAAAAGAGAGATGCATAACGAGAGGGACAGAGAGGGGGGGGGGAGAGAGAGAGAGAGAGAGAGAGAGAGAGAGAGAGAGAGAGAGAGAGAGAAAAGATGAGAAGGAAGAGTCGGAGAAGTATGAAGTACGCGTTCCATATTATGTTTCTATTTCGATTGATTGTAATTAATTGAATTGTTTTTCTGCACAATTTAAATTATAAACACGAATACAGCCTGCGACAGTTGTGGTTTTTACGAAAGTCACGTTTCGTTGTTTTAGATCGCGAATTTATTAACACATTTTATGCGTGGAAAAAGATCGAGCTTGGGGGGGTGGAAGTTAGGTGATTCCACGGATGTCCGACGATCTTGACAGAAAACCGATCGTATGAGCACTTTTGCGGACTCCGGAGCTAAACGCATGTAATTACATCATACCTCGCTCTCGAATAATGAGAATAAGAGAATGCAAAATTAACATGTAAAACGTTAAAACGACACATTTTATACGATAGAAACGGGCTGTTCAACTGTCATCGTAATAGCCCGATCGATATTTTTAATTAAATCACGTAATTTTTGCAAAAACATCCCGTTCTTCTCGCAGATGAAAACAACACTTCATTATGCATCACAAAGCGTCAACGTGTAGAACAGCATTTTAATGCAGATCAATCGAATTATCTCAAAGTTCAGTTTGACTATTCCCAGCATGTGCATATATGTGAATAGTAGTATTACAAGTTAGAGGAAATATGTCGGCTCGGACCGGACTGAAATATCGCGAACTGCGCTCGATGAAAGGTCTGACGAAATTTTTCAACTACTGAGGCATCGAATCGGCGAAGGCTCGAAATAAAATTTGCTCTGCGTCGTCCTCGCGCCCGGCACCGCAAATACGCCGAACATCGAAACGAACTTCATGACGATTTCATCGACCGATAACCGCGATTGGTTTGACGTTCAACCGCATACCTATGATTCGATAAGGTTTGAAACGACGGATAAAATATGAGATTTATTAGAAACGAGCGGGTACCAATGTTAGCGGCGTCGCGCTTACAATTAGTGAGTATTATATGTAAATTCGTTTCTCGAAAGCAAGAATTCAATTTAAACTGGTATTCATAGCTGATGCTTATTTCAAATCATCTTAAAGTATAATCTTAAGATATCATGAAACAATACAGAGCCATATTAGCATTTTAAGATATTATTTAAGATAATCTCGAAATAAGAATTGACTATATGAATAACGATCTTAGATGAGATTTCGTCTTTTTTTTGTTAATCATGCCATTAAAAGAATTTCATTAATATTTATTATAGTTAACTAATTCTCTTTTATCTTTTTTTAACATCTAATAATTCCAGAGAAAGAAAGAGAAATAAGTACACTTATAATTCTACTGTAATATATTAAAATTAAAACCAGCTCTCTACTTGAAGTTGACATCCGCCACGCGCGCGTTTGGAAAATTTATTTTACTTAAAAGACATAGTCCCACACACGTAAGTTTTACCGGAGTTTAATAAAATAGCGTAATATACATACTTTAGAATTAAAGTATGCTACGTGGATAGTCTAATGATAAACAATCATTTCTAAAAGTTTTTAATATATAATATAGAGATTGAGACAATATTCAATAAAATAATGAGTCAATGAAAATATCTTCTGCATCTACGAGTACGTCTTATTTAACATACAGATAAAATGGTAGATGTACGCGATCGAGCTTGCATAAATCTTAATATTTTTTGTAAAATATTATTCCCAGCATCCTTACACGACCGTATGATAATTACGCGCTGTATAAAAAATATGCGCCTCGTTCACTGTCCAGAATCAGAAATTAGAATACTGAGCATGCCATCACGGTGAAAAGCGACTCGTACCTCCATGAAAAATACTGGAATGTTGATTCAGCAGTCGGAGAAAAAATATTTTTTTCCGTAGAACGCGGATGCAGTGGGACGTTTCAACGCTTGTATAGACGTTATCAGCGCTTTACTGGTGAAGGTCACGGATCAATTTCTTGAAATCTGAGTAAATCTATAGAGATACGATACATCGATTACAAATATCTGCAATACAGAGGTCAACAATATTTTATAGTCAGATGAAAATTTCAATAGTGTGGAAAGAGAGAAGTTTGTTTAAAATTTAATAAAATTCAATATCTATGTTATTATTTCTCTTCATCAATTCTATCGACTATATATGCGTACATATCTTATTTTAATTTATTATTCAAATTAAGTTTTCCTACCAGTTGGTAATATTTATATGCCAGTGTTTCTTGGTTTAACTCGGAGATTTTTTTAATCACGTTATATTATTCATACATGGTTCAATGAAATATATTATAAACATAATTTATTTATTTTACGAAAATTTTTCACGTATTCAATTTTTTCTTATCTCTTTAACAATATATCGATGATAAATTACACATAAGCACAATTCGATGCTGGAAACACTTTGCACTGATTGATTCACACAATTGACGCGATTAGAAAAAAGCCATTTGTTATAACTTTTTAATAATTGATAAACTGAAAAAAATATTCAACGGAGGAGACTCATTGTCGGGTATCGCGAATCTTCTCGACTGCGAAGAAGACTGCCGTCGGTCCCAAGTTACGTGGGACCCAGATATCGTTCTGTAGGGAGTAGCCAATGGAACACGTTCGGGGGAACGAGCTCGTCTCCGCTTCGTGGGGGGGCCAAAAAGCGTATACGTTCCCACCTGTTCCTACATGTATACAGTGCAAGACGTGCACACACTGACAGTTCTGCAAGAAATAAGAGTGATTTCAGATCAAGTATAGAGCTCGGCTTCTCGGGGGAAATGTTCCCAGGATAAATGAAAGATGCTTGAGATTGATGAGCAAGATTTCATGAAAACTAACCGGACGAAGCGAATTATTATCATCGTCAGTTAGATTTTTCTCCTTTTTTTTTACGTTTCAACAAGCGCGCTGCTTAGAACTCGGTGATACAGTATTCATGGTGTCGCGAGTTATTTAACGAGAAAGAAAAAGTTATCCACGAGGGAGCCCCGTCGTGTAATCAAAGATGCGTCTAAGGCTCTATTGGAGCACAGAGCCGGCGCGGCGTGTGCGCGGCGAGCTCATTTGCGGGATATTACATTTTATTAATATTTGCTCGACGTGCGCGGTAAACATTCCAAATTCACGACGGTGTGTACGGTGCTTATAGAAGCGAGCGGTATGCATAGAGGAGCACGTACACGCATGGTACTGGGACACGCAATTCTTCTCTCTTCTGCACCTTTCCCCTTAACCCGTGCTCGGTTCTTCGCCGTTACGAGCCGTACGCTCGAAAAAGAGGAAACGCGCCAACACGAACCTCGTTCGTACGCCGGGCGGTAATTTTTTTCCCCGCTTCGCATTTCGAAAAATAGCTCTCGGAGAACATGGCCGAGCCGAGCCGCGCCGCACTGTGCGCGCAGTACGTGCATGGACGAAGGGCTTGAGCGAGCGCTAATACGCGCGTGTGATTATCCTTTTTCTCCGTGCCGAGCGTTTTATGGAGGAGAGAGCGTATACGTACGGAAATATTTAAGGTCTGCTTTCCGAGAGATGTATGGGGACGTTTTGTATAGAGGATGCGAAAGCTAGGAAACAACGTGATTTGCGAGGTAACGCTTTTCAGATCCCGGGCCCCGCCGCGCGCAAAGTCGAGGATGACGAGCCGTTGTTCTTCGTGCATCACTCTTTACTTTATTTCCGTGATGAAACAATTTCGACACTAACTGGCCTTCGAGAGGGGGCACCATGAGAAATTGCAATGTCTAGGGAATATGAAGGTAATGGCTCGTGTAAAAGAACTGATTAATTTTTGCACAAAAAACGTGACGTTTCTTAAACCGGGAACACAGAGTCTTGCATAACGCATAATATATAAGAAAATGAACCAATCAAAGTCCTTCATTTCCTTCCTTTTCATGAAATAAAAGAATCCAGTTGGTTAATTTTTTATGCCCGTTATACGAGAATCTGTGCTTCTGTCCTGATGATTATGACAGTTTTCTATGATGCTCTGTGATAGGCGTGTCCAATTTGAGTTCCGGAATTAAAACGCAAAGTCATCGACGCAAAAAGATCAATATGGATAAGATTTCGGAGACTATAAAGTGTTGAGCCTAAGCGATGTTGAAATCTTATTCACATTTTGAATTTTTTGCGTCGATGGCACTTTGCGTTTTGACTCCAAAGTTCAAATTGGACTGCTCTATGATGAGGTCTGCTCTATGTATGTTGTAATGTACTTTCTACACAATAAACCATTATCTAAATTTAAGTCTTAAGCTGTAAAAAATTGATCAATCAGTATAATGTGAGAAGAATCAACTAGGATTCTAGATTGATTGACCAACTTCTCATCTCATTCAAGACTTAATAACACTTTTGAGACACGAGTACTTTAATTTAATTTAATTTAATTTAATTTAATTTAGTTTATTGCAAAGTTTTATGAAAAAGACTACATGTTAATTACAGAATAATAGACATAAAATATGATACAAAAAACTATAGTTACCATAAACATAAATACAATAGACAATAGTAGCTTGCAAATGATTAGGCATCAGCAAAATTATTCTTATAAAGCCTACCAGTAACAAAACCAAAATAAGACAACAATGCAATAAAAGGTAAACCAATAATGAAATCATACATACATACATACATACATTCACACATGCGCAAATATGATAATTTCATCAGTCTAAACTTTCTATATAGAAACTGTATATATTTAAAATTTAGGTAATTTTTATATAGAAACTCCATCAGTCTGTCACATTGCGTCTAACAATCATTCGGCCATAGACATAATAGACCGAGCTTGAAGTTTGAAACGTGAAGACTAGATATAAGAAAAGGACGAACAATAGATGCCATGTAGCTTTCTCTTTCTGACTAGGAAAGAATTGGGGAGGGGAAGTAAGGTGTGCTCTCTGTCTAATATCTGCTTTAATCTTGCTCTCTGTCTAATATCTGCTTTCTGTCCTTTTTTACCTGATTTTCACGCTAAAATAGAGGACACGCTCAGCCTATTCTTATCATGTCTATGCATTCGGCCAACGCTTTCGCGTCAACGCAGTAATATTGCCTATAAACCGGTTATCGGTGCAGCATTCAATATTCGGCGAACAATTTTTGATATATGCATTATATGAAGGAGGAGACGCAATCAATCCTGAAACGATCTCTCTCGATAGCTCACTCATTTCATGATGAGTCACGACGGCAATTAGATCGGTTCGACGTGTCTTTATTATTACGTCTGTTTTGCGACGAGTCGAACAAGCTATTCGGCGCGCAGAAAGTATTCTAACTACCGGCAACGTAGTTGAAAATAGTGGAAGCGTCGCGAGTAACGACCGTATAAATTCCGCGGGATTGCCCGATGCGCGTTCGTTATGTGTGCCAGAGGAAGAGAACGAGCCGGGAAAAGAAAAAAGAGGCGCCAGGACGATGTGCGCGCGAGCGAACGGCGCGGAGCGAAGCGGGCGGGGCGGCGGGTGTTTGAAAAGTTGAAGAAAAACCGTGGCGGTGTTTACCGGAGCCGCGGGTGGAAAAACTTTTCAGACGGCGGCTTTTGAATGGTCGTCGATCGTTCGCCGAACACTCCGCAGCGCCGCGTTGCCTGGTTTCACAACGCGCGGATTTACCGAGCGTATTTTTTCGCGCGAGAGAGAAGAAAGAAGAGAGAGAGAGATAGAGAAGAGAAGAGAAGAGGAGAGAGAGAGAGAGAGAGAGAGAGGGAGAGAGAGAGAGAGAGAGAGAGAGGGAGGGAGGGAGGGAGGGAG
>NW_017259548.1:1575921-1587275 GCF_001594045.1 Atta colombica
GAGAGAGAGAGAGAGAGAGAGAGAGAGAGAGAGAGAGAGCGCCTCTTCCTTCTTTTTTTTTTGCGCTTTATTTTTATCGGTAAATTCGTCGTAAATTTATCGGGTACCATTTATCGCGGCGGCACGCTCCGCGCGAATGAAAGTGACTTGGTAAAAAAAAAAAAGTAAAACTCATTCGGCCTTTCGATATAGCTACTTTAAAAACGTCGCGATAAATGCGTTACGCGCTAATTAAGATGGGAATTAATGAGTTCTCCGATTGCTAAGGTTAATGGACATCGGCCACGATATTTCCTGCGCGATCGTCTTATTGCCTCGTAGACCTTACGAATAAATAACTCGTCTTCATCGCAAATCGCGCTATTTAACGAAATTATGATAAACTATATGTTTTTGTAATTAAATAAAAAATGAAAAATAAAATTTGGGCAATTAACTGTTTAGTTGGAATATGGAGGATCATGCATAACTTCTGTCTTATGAATTATGTATTATGCACAAAATGCGTTTATAAATGCGTAGAAAATTATGCATCCAATTATGTATAATGCTATGAATTTTTCTTTATATCAATTGTTCTTATAGTTTGTTATAAGTACATAACTAATGATTGCAAAACCATGTAGACACAAGCTTGTTGATGCCTAATTATCGTGTTTCCCGAATCAGAATCCGAGATACTAATTAGCAATTATCCATTTGATCTGCCATACTTCCTGACGTAGTTATGTCGCGAGAAAAAGTTCATCGATCCGCCAATTTCGTCTCGTTAACCTGATTTAGAGAAATCGTTCATATCGCTGGTTGCATCAATTCATTCCATTGCGAAAACGCAAAACGTTTGATCATATAATCTACGAAAAAAATCTCATTCAGCAGTTAAGTCGGTCGTGAAAAGCACAGATGATCCCATGTGTATTCATTGGTCTTTTCCTGTTCGGAGAAACGATTCTACATATATTTCATTTCGTTCATTTGTCTCTTCAAGACCGCGATGAAATAAAAATTCCGTTATGATTTACATACCTCCTGTGATTGTTTGTCGCTACATTATTATTATGATGTAGCGAATGACATAGGTGGAATAAGCGATAGGAACTTACTTCGCGACAGAGCGATGACTACGTAAATGACTCGCGCACCGGAACGGCATAAACGATCGGTTATTTGATTACGATTAATTTCCATTATCGTACCATCGGCATAATTCGATTCCTATTAGCTTCGACCGATGGGATAATGTCGCGGCTAATAAGAATAGCATTATCGGAGGAGAACACGACTGGAGGGCACGCGACCGGCACCTCTGGAGAAGTGTATGCCCTGCCGGGTCGGTCTCGGGATCCCGGGGAGGTGTATCTCTTAATGAAGCGAAGAGGCGACGAGGCGACGATGAGATAGCCCAACCGTTTGAGTTTTCGATCGGGCGGGACGAGATAATGCGATTAACGCCATGCAAAATTGGACCTCTTTGAGCAACGTGTCGTTCGGTCGGCGATGCAACGCAGTTACCGCGGGAAAGGGCGAACGCGCAATAACGTCGCCTGGCGCTGCCGTGTACCTACGTGTACCTTCCAGGCACCAGTCAAAGTGGTGGCGATTTTTAGGGAAATTTGCAAACGAGAGAATTCACGCTTGAAATTTCAGTCGGCTAATCGGCGCGAAAAGGGAGATCGACTGACGGAGAGATCTGGTTTACGATAATTGCCCCTGCACTTTATATCCGAGGAAACTTCTTTTTTTTTTTACGTTCGTTTGTCGTTATCGCGTTCATTTGCGGATGCTGAGTATCGCACTGATTCCGATACCATTCGAGCGACATGTCTTCCGCTCTGCTTTCCGCGAAGAGATTTCCATGAGATTCGTAGTCAGCGTTGAACTGTACTTTAGTCTATACGTACGTTTATATTTTGCGTGCGTTCACGGTTGTTAAAATATTAGATGGATTATGAGAGAAATAAAGAAATACATTATTGTAGAATTTTTTTTATTACATCATATAAGCAGCTTTATGAATATCCTCATATGGAAAATGTTATGCAGTAATGAACGCAGAGATGAACAAAAATAATGAGTACAGGTGAACAAAAATAAATTTTTTACTAAATATAATAGGTGAAATATTGGAAAATTGAAACAGTCATTGTATTCATCATTTCTTAAATAGTCGATAACTTTATTTTACAATTTGTGCCTGAAAACGCAATCAAACGAGCGATAGAAAAGATAAGATAGAGAAGACAATGAATGGAGACGCAAATCTATGAGTTCTAGTAGCGATGAGAAAAGCAATCGCGCGAACGAGTTTGCGACGAGTACAGCATTCACGGTGTGCGAGTGAACGATCGGTTGTGTAACACACGAAGTTGGTAGACATTGGCGGAAACGCGGTGTAATTCCGCGATAGAGCCACAACCCGCCATCCGCGGGGGCTCGCAAATGGAACCCTTAATATGCGGTATTGTAAGTTAGATTGGAATCGCCGGTGGTGGCGATGTTGCGGCCATCGGCAGGACCACCATCGCAAGAGAGGCCAGCGATGACGACACAGATTGAAAGCATCCCATGTGCGACAGGCCGCGCGTCTCTCGCGTGTCGCTCGATCGAGACGATCGGGGTGACCCATTGGTTGCGATTCAGCACAGAAGCACGGGGTTAACGCGGAAGAGAGGTATGGCCTACAAAAATACAGATTTCCAATAACCGATAGCAGCCATCTCGCTCGTACCCATCGTTCATCGACACCCTCCGCGCTATCCTTCTCCCACTTGGATCGGACACAGAAACAATACAGCATGCGCGAAGGGGTGCCATCTCCTCCCTGATCCTCTTGCCCCGGTCCTCTGCTATCTCTCTTCGTCTCGGTCCCCTATTTTACTCGGTGCGTCATTCTTTTTCCGTGAGCCGGCGCACTCTCCCGTTCTCTTTATTCCTCCAATGGACAATTTTTTATTTTCTCGAACTTCGATTCGTACGATTCGTGTGTACAACGGGACCACGTGTTTAAGGTCCTCCGTCCAAACAACAGACGAATACTCTCCGTCTCTTTCTCTCTTTCTCTGCATCCCTTTCCTTTTCTCTCTCTGTCTCTCTCTCTCTCTCTCTCTCTCTCTCTCTCTCTCTCTCTCTTTTCTCTTGCACCCTCCATTTTCACCGATTCTTCGTGATATCATTCTCCGTTCCTCCTCCAGCTCCTCGCTCCAGCATCTTTCTCTCATGCGTATTCCCGCCTGTCTCTTCCCTTTTTCTCTCTCTCTCTCTCTCTCCATTCTCTCTGTCTCCATAGTTCGCACGACGATTAATAAACCATTGATTGGATTGACACCGATATTGGAAGCGTTGTTCGAGGTGAATGAGAGGGCAATGTTCCTCGATCACCCACGTTCTTCAATGTTTCTTCTTTTCCCCTCTAGCTATCTCCATCGGCCATCCTTCCTCGCTATTTGTCACTGCCGCAGTCTCAAATGTGTGGTTTAATGACGATTTATCACCTCCGCTATTCTCGTAAAAGCTGTAGTAAAAGATGCCATCTGAATCTATTTATAACATATATATGAGAGGCACACAAGAGAAATTATATCATACTATCTGAATTCTTTGGAGTAGAATCTCACTCTGAAGAGTAAAAATTATGCCAGCCTTGAAAAAGAGTGGCACAATTTTCAATCTTTAAAAAGTGAGATTTCATTCTTCAAAGTGACAATTTACTCTAAAAGTTTTAGAGAGTATCTACATTTTAAAAACGGAATTTTTAAAAATATCTCATCGACAAATGTAAAAATAATTTCATTAATTGCTAACAAGATTTGCTTTCATACTTGAAGAAACACAATCTAAATATTAATTTATTAAAATGATATAAATTACAACACAGGAACGTTTTAAAGTTCACGTTTGTAGACGTTCAATTTGTTAATTCAACGTGTCAAATTATTTAAAACATACTGAAAAAGGATCTGTTTCTCCTACAAACAGAAATTATGTGCTCTTTGCAGAAGTCCGTCAGTTAAACAGTTAGACATTCGTTTAGATTTAATTATTGTATCTCAATCAGAGGCATTTGTAAATAAATTTTCATCAATGTTAGACGAATTTTTGGCGATGTAATTCTGACTTCCTGCTGTGTAATTCTGAGATAATGCGGACCTAGCAAGAGCAGGGCGTAAAGCACGGGCATTTAGCACAGTGCCAATTTCACAGGTGCACGGTTCTCGAAATAGGCCAAGCTACGTTACCATAGGGGATTCGCAGGAGTCAACGGGACGTACGGTTGTGCGTAATATCGGTCATTGACAGCGATAGTGTTCCGCAACGTTCCGTAGAATGTGCGTTCACGGTCACGCACGTACCGGGTGACGTTAATGCTGACCTATTAATGAAAATAGACTGTCGTCGACATGAAGTCTGAACACCGATTGATCGAATCGGTTGATAAATAAGTGTTGCTCGCCTTCCCGGATAACATCATCTCCTTGCGAAATATGGGAAGATATACTTAATTTTTTCGCGAATTCGATACATCAATGCTGTCATGCTTCGCTTTTCTGAAAGAAAAATGAAAAATGAAAGAAAAGAATAATTTTTTATGTGTTAAGAGAGATGTCGCAGAACGAAACTGTAGGAAAATTTTCAATTAGAACAAAACTCATAGGTGTCTGGAATTTCGTACTTTTTCAACTCATGTTGTTGAAGCGTGTATATACATGTAAAATATATATACACGATATTCCTTATGACGATCCGATGATATCTCATGGGTCATTGTGTCAAGCGGGATTAGAGTATGTGGAGTTTCATGTCGAACGGAGTTTCATGTCGTGAAATTGCATACCTACCGGTACGATCCACCCAGTATGCAGTTTGGTTGCACGTATGTGGCTGTTAACGTGGCACGCGTATGCACAGTAGCATTGGACCACGGGTGAGAGGGAGGAAAGGGGTGGGTTTGGGGGCGGGGTCCGAGCGAAGGGGGTCAATGCGCGTTAATTGATCCAGTGTCAAGGTCAAACCTCTCTCGCGCGTCATCGCATTATCATCGATTATTGGACATATCCCCTAGTCAGTTCTCAGAGAGGCAGTCCGCCGCGAAGTGTACTGAATCGATAGCGGATGGATCAATAAGATGACGATGTTAATCCCGGCTTTAATAGCAATATGCTGATATGATTAGTTTCAAGCGAATGTGCCACCAAATGTGGCTGCTCCTCTTGTGTCATGATTGATCTATTTGACGTTTAATTACGCTTATGGTTAATCTGTAATGCAGACTACAATGGATTTTAACCGAAATAAAGTTTCGTCTCTTTAAACTAAAAATATTTCAAAATAATATTTATAGTTGTTTCTATATTGGCAGGAATAGAAACTGTTCTTTTTTTAATCGATGAAAATATCGACAATGAAAATGTATTGTTTTCAAAATTGACAATTGATTCTATTTTTTATCACATAAATATTAAGGGTATCTTATTAAAAGCTCTAATATTTTCAAAGCTCATATATATTTTTATTTTTAAATACGAACATTGAATTATTTCATATAATTATTTCCAAATACCGAACATTGTGGTTTAAAATAGTCATGCTGGAATGTTATGAAGGATTCAGCTTTCAGCTTTAATCCTGTAGATAGGTTTCGATACGTCAGGGTGAGCTCCCGATTGAATCCACGTGGCGCACGTCCGTCACGACGAAGGTCGCGGATTACGTTTGGAGAGCGTGGTTGGGAACGGGTGAGCCGAGCTGGCGAAAAGCGAAGAAAAGAAATGCGGCGTGTGAGGTGTCCGTCCGCGGTCGCCGCAATAAATCGGTCAGACTCTGCCGTCGCTCTCTCCCCCTATACGTGGACACAGTTTCCCGTCCGATTTTTTTTTCTCCCTCTGATGTCAGCTGCGGCATCGATTCCAAAACGAACGGCACGAGACGAGAGTGGATGTCGCGCGTGGCCATGAAGAGAACAGAGAAAAAATACGATGAGACAATAAGAGAGAAAAAAAGAGAGAATGAGAGGGAGAGAGCGGAAGAGAGACTATATCGCGTGTTATGCGAGAGCAGAGAGAGCGTTATAGCGCGACTTGCGCAATGGCCATAGAATCGGTTGAAAACGAAAGTAGATGACGTGGCTGGATGCGGCCGGCAGACGGACAATAACCAATCATGTGCAATTAACCTGTGACACCATGACACCTAAATACTCCCGGACACCTATATAGCGGTTATGTTCCCATTATGTGGCCGTATCGACACGTGTTCCGTGCCGCACGCTACGCAACGCAACGCCGGCACACGCTGCACGCCGCACGCCGCACGCCGCACGCCGCACGCCACGTCGCGCGCTGCCGGCACATATTCGCGCATTGTGTGATACGTCGCCGCCCGTCCGCGTATAGACGCCCCCGCGTGTATATGTACGCTGAACATATTGATACACACACCGATTACATAATAGGCCTATATCGCGGCGCGAATCGTGCTGGCGCCGAAGCAAACCGTCCTAAACGATCTGATTTAATGGACAATGATGATCCAGATGAGGAGTCTGGCTGTCTCGATCGTTGGTTGTATCTTTCTTTAATCGCGGAATTCAGATTTTTACTGCACGGCGATTAGATTTAATCTTGGATCGCGATCATGTTTCTTGAACCCGATTCCGACGTACACTGTTAGATATTAAAAGAGCAACGGTAATCCAATCTCTAGAATTACATAATATATTGTTATTTCGATATTATATATCCATTTCTGTGATCAATTTCAAAGTAAACATCTATAATAACGTATGCAATTTTATAATAATGTATTAGTAAATAACAAACTAAATTTGAGTCAAATTTAATTTTCTTGAGTTAAATTAAGTTTAACCTCATTGTTTTAAAATCAAATTAACGACATATTAAATAAAAACAGTAGTGATTTACAGATATGATTAAAAATAATTCAAATTATTAGGTATAATTTGACATTATAATTTGACATTATAAATTTAACAGCATAAGATTAATTTTAAGTTCAATTTTTTTCTTTATCTTTTTCTAATGTCCGTTTCTATCAATATAGTTTAATTTTAATTTCGGTTCAACTAATTCTTCATCTTTTTCTAATTCTAAGAATAAAAAAAGATGGAAAAATTGAACCAAGATTAATTTTACATTGGTGAAACCAGGTCTAACAAGGAGATAAATAATAAAATATCTTCATTATCATTAACGCAAAGTGAAATTTAGAGCTTGCTTTTCATTTAACGATAAAAATTTTTATGATCTTAAAACAAATATTCCTAAAACTATGAGTATTTTAATCTCAAACGATATTTCGCGAAAAACGCTTTGCACTAGTCTGAATAAATTTTCGTTTGAAGCAAATTTTCGCAAATTGGATACCTGTGTGAGGTCAGAGGTGAGAACTATGGGTCGGGACCTCGACTCGTGTTTTGAAGCAACCTGCTGACCCCTCGTCAAACAAGTCCCAGATCGATTTACCTCAAGTTTCCCTTCGATCATCCGACGGTCCGTAGGTCCCAAGTAACCGGTTCTTCATTGGTGGTTTTCACGCAGCTCTCCAGCAAAAATAAATTTGCAATTTGCGTCTACATAGTATTGATGCGTCGCTAAAAGATTTAGCTTTATTCATTAGGGAAATATTCTCACGACAGAGCAGCGGCTCAGATCGTAAAGAAGCTAGCTAGCATTATTGAGATAACCGTGGGACTTTATCGCATTTGATGTCAATGGAGTTAGAGTCAAGACATACGTCGCTTGCTGCTGGAAGATTCATGAAAGAATGGTGGTAGGAGGCTGTCCGAGATTCTGCATACAAAATCATGAGCTTTTCGCCAATGAAACTCCTCCAACGATTTCTCTATAGAACTCGGCACATCTGTCTGCCGAGGATGAACAAAGCTTTGAAGTGAGATTCTAACTGATTGTTTGATCGCAGAACGTTGGGCTGAATACTCGCATTAAATCAGGCAACGGACCTTGTCGGGCAAGAATCATACTGAATCCAGCTTATCGTTGGCTAATGTCGAGAGATATTATTACAAAATATGTAATTATGAATGATTATAAATTCAACGAGATATAAATGTTACTTTTCGCGACCTTTGATAGGAGAAACGCGGAGGAAGTTGCACACGCCTGTATTTTAGCACGCCGACCTCAAAACGTTCGTCAACGTTTGGTCGGGCTGTGATTTAACTTTTGAAAAGACTGACGTCAAACGAAACTTTCGGGCAGTTAGAGAGATAGGGAGATAGTCTAGGAAATCGCTCGCGGAAAACTGTTACAGACATGTCGCGAGACGCTGCTAAGCGGAACTTGATAACTGGCTTGCACGTTCGAATGCGAAAACACAGGGATGCATGACAGTTCTCGGGGAACTTCCAGTTGGAAATTTACTTCGCAACAAGGTAAATAGCTTTTTGCTCGCGTAACAACTTAATAAATGTCATGCCGCGCTCGCCCAGTACTCTTTGGGAGCTACGGAGGGGACTAGCAGGGGCATGATTTTTGAATTCATTTGCGATGCTTAATATGAATTACAATCGCGGTTCCTTGCAGTATTTTTATCCCTCGTTCCGCGCCTGTTTTTGCTTCCGTTGCAAAAATGTATCACCTCGCGGGGATGTTTTGCATGTTCCAGCGCACTTCAACTGATCGCGTTTATTCGTAGGAAGACAGTTACATAAAGCCATTTTCCGTCATAACCACTCGTTTTAGCGCTCTTCAACGGTATATTATAACAATTAGAGTTATTAACCCTAGAGAGTGCCGGGCTACTTTCGGTTGCATACGCGCGCCACCAAGAAGGCCATTTTTTGTCCTTGGATGTTATAAAAGAGGAAAATTGCTCGCGTCACATAACTCTGCGGTTTATTGCTGTTATATTACGTTCGTAGGTATAAAGAACAATCATACGTATGAAGTAAGAGTCTACTGGCGTTGAGATGAAGTTATCATGAAATGTGCGTTGCATAATTTGCAATCAAGAGCTGCAGAATATTCTTTCTCATTTTTTTGGCGTTGCTAGGATTACTTGTTGAAATTAAGTTGACGATAACATTGAATAAACGTGAAACTATGAACGTAAAATTGTTCTCTACATTAATTTTTCTGTAAAGCACAAGCTTTAAAAATACATGTATATCGTTGAAAATAGTATTAAGATACTTGAAATATTAACATTGCTCGCTTACATCTCTCGGTTTTATAAAATTTTCATAACCGAACCGCATTAATCTTGAATATAGTATTGGTTTGTATTATTACAGTAAAAAACGTTTTTAGATTGAACTGTTTATAGAATGGTATCGTTTATAACAACTAAATATTTCGTAATTGTATCATGAACAGGTTTCCGTCAATTGCGGTTAGACAGAAGATCTGCAAAGTTCTGCAGAATCCTGCAGAACTCCTCTGCAGCTTGCTGGGGGTACTTGGAGGGGGGTGAGCTGTAGCTCTGCTGGGGGTTTGACAATGGAGATCGCTCTCTACCATAAAAGGCGCTATGCTTTATACATTCATCTCTTCTCTCCCTCTCGCTTCAGCGCCGTTTCAATCCGGTCCTCCGTAGCTCTATGCAAATCGGTTCGAACCGGGTGCGAGATCGCACGAACGAAAGGCTGCAAAGATGAATCAGTTCGCGAACGGTAGCGATTTGAGTGAGACGCTCGGTACGAACGGTTGCGATTCAGAAATCAGCGATATTTTGCCGATGAAGAAGACGATGGCAAGGTACAGTGATGGTGGCGAGCACGAGGTGCACGCTGCCGGCTTGTTGGGAGAGAGAAAAGTGGCGGGAAAAGCAGGGGAGTGCGTGGGCGCAGGATCGATGAAGGGCGCAAAATGGCGACGACGCGAAAGGATAGGGCGCGAATAGACGCGCACGCGGCATGAGGAAGAGGATGGCTCTCTTTCTCGCTTTCTCCCTCGGATGAGCGAAAGAGAAGACGAGGCCGCCAGGGTCGTTAGGGGAAGGCGGACGCTGAAGAAGGAGGCGGCGATGAAGGAGCGTCGCGGAGAAAGAGAAAGGTGAGGTATTGGAGGAGAAATAAAAAGAGCCGCGCGAAAAAAATTGAAGCCGACGCTGGAATCGAACGTGGTCTCTGGGTCAAGGATGCCGAGAGTGAAAATCAAAGAGTGCCAGGGCGGGCGGACCCGCGCGCGCGCGGGCGCGAGCTCGCAAGCAGCTTCGAGCTGATGTACGAGGGTGGATTGTTTTTATTTCCCTTTCGTTCAGCAAATGAAATTCCATTCTATAAACACGAGGTATTTGTATCTGAGGATGTTGTAACGCGAGCGTGAAACTTATCGAACATCGAACACTCTCTTTTCTCTCGCCGCGATATTTTCCTCTGTACTTGAAGCAACTGTTTCTTTGAGTTTATTTATTTAGCGCAATTAAACTTAATGAGATTAATTATGGAGCGATGTTGTTAGGCTGATTTTTTTTTATTTGATTATTTTAATAGGGATGCGTTTTTTGTTTGAAAGTTGATTGCATCGAAAAATAATTTTATTAAATGACAATCTTTTTTCTTATATACTTATTAATATTATTTATTATTGGATCATTAATCGATTGAAAACATTGAAACACGGTAAAACGTAAAAATTTACAAGTTACAATTAATTGATATGATAAAAATTTACAAAAATTTACATTGTTTTTATGAGTATTCTCAGAATAGTATTTATTCAATTTATTCATTTAATCAGTTCAAATGTTGTGATAATTAGTATTTTTATATGCTCTTACTAGTGTTTTTTTGCGTGCATGATAACGCTCTTTCAATTGTAAGAAGACTTTTGCACGTTAATTTTTGTAACAGCATTTTGAGAAAAATTCTCTTTCAGTTCAGCTTCCTTCGTATAACATATAGAAATCGCATAATAATGCTTCGTGAGCAACATTGTTCTAATTAATTAAGATAGTGTTTTAACAGTTATCGGTTGCGGATCACTACGTGGCAGATTTTGTTGGCGCAAAAGACTATCGGAAGCTATTACTAGATTATTCCTCTCAAGCATGAACTTTTGTTCTCTTTTTCGTTCGTGCGTAATTCTGGACGCAAGTTTCCTCGGGTCAGCCGGATATCCCTCTACCTTGCGTCCCCGACGTGAGATTCATTAACTTACACGGGCGCGGCTGCCGCTCACGTCGGCCGGCCGCTCGACGGAAAAGTGTAATCGACAAAGTTTATCGAATGGCAGGGAGGGTACGAAGGGTCGAACCCGAAGGGAACACGGCACAGGGAGGGCGATTTTCCCTCGTCGCTCCAGAGAATATGTACGGCGTAAAGTAGTAGTCCAGCTCGTAAAGTAGTTCGTCCAATCTGGTTGAGAGGGAAAGAGAAA
>NW_017259548.1:1587375-1616718 GCF_001594045.1 Atta colombica
AAGCTCTTTCGTTTTTTTAAAAGTCAAATGGAAAATTGTATATAGTGTATCGCTCGATACTTCCCTCGCGAGTTTCTGCGAGGTTCCTTTATTTGTTGGCAATCACAAGATGTCGACCGTCCGGTCTCGCGGGTCGTGCGTAATGAAAGTTTCGCGCAGCGTCGGTGTCGACCATCACTCTCGACCGGATATCACTCAATTATTTATTGTGTGAACTTCCGCCGACTGCCGCTGTTTTTCGTTGAAATTATTCGACGATTCCCAAGCGAAGGCTATTTACGACGGTTGCCAGATATTGTCGCCACCGCCGCTTGCCTTTCGCGACAGTTCGTAAAATTGAAGCAGCGCGCCCGCGAGAATAGGCGAGGTCTCGAGACTTGCGAGAGGATCGAGTTAATTAGATATTGAATTAATGCTTCTCTAGCAGATGCAGCGCGCAACAAAAAAACTGCGTCGGCGGTGGCGACTCTCTTGCGAATTTCCTGGATCGCAAAAATAGTCTCGCGTCAACAATCACAACTCTCGTCCCTTGTCTCTCCTCTCGTTCGTTCTCTTTTCCAAGCGCCTTTCATCGGAAAACTCCGTCCCTAAGCCTTCGTGTACGTAGGGGTTCGATCGGCCTCTTCTTCGCGGGATTTTAATTACCGGCGTATCCTTACTCTTAATTAATTATCGCCCCGTACCGCCTCTAAATAATTTTAATTAGAATCGCCAAACGGTATTTTCTTCCCTCTCGGACCCCAAGCCGGCGATTACGAAATTTAATTACCCACCAGGTATGAAGCAGTTCGATATCGCGCTCTTTGAATCTTCCGGATATAAATTCTCACTCGATAAGAACAATTAATTCCCGCTGGTGAGTTTTTTTTTCTCTTCTCATTGACTCTAATCCAATTCATTTTATTGGTTTGTAGTTTGTGAAACGTTCTCTGCGTGGCCAAAAATCCGGTTTAACGTATTTGAATATCTTTTTGTTGGAGTTGAAAAAGATTTACACTTTTATTGTCTGAAGCAGTTTTTATGCTGTGTTGAAAGGGCCAAGTCAAGTTATGCTTAACTTAATACTAATATAACTTAATACTAATATTTCGAAAGATTTTATTTTTAATTAATTAATCTAATACACAGTTAGTTTTTGTAACTCGTGTTCCATATAATATGTCGATGCGCGTGAATAATCAGTTTACTCGTTGTTAAATTTCATTTGACTCACGTTATTTGCACAAATATTAATAGCGAGTGCGAGTTGATTCGGCGAAGTAAGTTCCGGGTGCCCTTCTGGGCCGACTGGTGCGTTCGGTTACGGGAGTAGGGGGTCCCTTTCTCTCCGTGAAAGTCCAAGGGGAGTTTCTCTGTCGTGGATGGTGGCGGTAGCGCCAAAATGGTGGGTGGCTCCATAGCGGAGTGACTTCCGCGCCAGGTACTTCGTAATGGCGAAGTTTACTTTGGCCATTTGTATCGGGCGAACGTAGGTGAACGTGATGGGGTGAAAGGGGGGTGAGTAGCGGAGAAAGAAAACGGTATAGAGCAGACAGAGTGGAGCGAGATGAGAAAGACGTATAGAGAGCGAAGCGGAGAGAGAACCGAGCCGCAAGCTGAAGCAGTGACGCACAACTTTCAGCATAAGTTTGTCCTTTCATTAATTCTGTATCCTTTGTAGCGTATCTGAAAATCTGCATACTGAAATCATGATCCAAGACAAAGCAATTTTTGAACACTGCGTCGGAATTCAGATTTGAATTCATCTGAAATTATTGTATCAGCGCACCATCGTTATTAAATATTTCTGCTGATGTCATGTGACAGAAGGCAGGGAGTCTGCAATCGTCGAAAGTTGCGTGTCACTGCGCATCGGGAGTAACGGTGAGATTCTCGGGAAAGGGAGAAAAGGGTCGAACTCGGCGGCCATAATAATTCACGATGTAAAGCTAAAGTACCGCGGCCGGAGGAAAGTTTCGCGAGAGGCCACGCCATCCCGCCCTTTCTACGTGCGACGTCGATAAATTAGCTTACATTTTTTACATAATGCGACGAAAACGAGGACTGCGGAGGACGCCAAGTCCCTCGATGTAGGAGAAGGTGATAGCTCACTCGAGCTATCTCGCTCCCCCCTGAAGCCGCTTGGACGCCGTACATCCCCAGGAAAGTGTGTACCTAACTACCTCAAACTCGTCAGCCTCCTCGGGTCAAATTAATTCCGGTATTAAAATTTGGCTTGCAAATATTCTGGACCCGCGGCTATGCGTACGGAGGCGCACATGTGCACGCAGGCAATCGCTGTCATGACGACGACGACGACGACGACGACGACAACAACGATAATGACAACGACAACGACGATAACAAGAAGGAGGATGATGACGACGATGATGATAATAACAACGACGATGACGACGACGACGACGACGACGACGGCGACAATGACGACAATGACGACGACGACGATGACGATGATGAAAAGGAGGATGATGAGGGCGACGACAACGATGAAATCTGCGAGCATTCACATACTTGTCAGTGCTCTGCGCCATCACGCACACGCACGGTATACGTACAACCCCTTCAGTACGTACCTGCGCGCGTACGTGTACGCACGTAATTTACATCTGTTATTACGGGAGGAGGCCTCTGCCCGTTCCGCTCGTTTCCGCTACGTTCCGATGTTCCGATGTGCCGCCCTGCAGCGGAAGAATAAACGCACCGATGCTCGCCGAGCCGTATTCGTCTCGTTCTCTCTTTCTTCCTCTCTCTTTTTTTTTCTCCCTCGCATTCTTTCTCTGCATGCGCTGCGCTGCGCTGCATTTTTTCCCCCTCGCGACGCGAGTGCAGTCGGAGGTTTGTTTTCTATCGGCGTTAATGTCGATTCTTTTCATACGCGAGAGCTAGGCATGGCAGATCTGTTTTTTTTTTTTTTTTTTGAGAATTCGCGTCTGCGACGAGTATCTGCTTTTGGTCGCACTAATTGGACGAAGACCCGTCGCTTTTTTGTAACGTTGGATGTTTTGAGAGGAATTGATAATTCTTGACTGGATTTATATGTCTTTTGAATTTTAAATGCAATGCCTACGTAGAACTGTCGAAAATATTTGTTACGTACATATTTGGTCGTATCAGTTTCCAACATTTCGGAAGTATTATGTACCAAGCAGACAGTGGAAACATCTTTTATTCGGCGGAAATGCGATTCGTACAGAAATAATGTAATTTTGTTTTTTTATCAGAATTTCTATTTGCGCAATTGTTTCATATGAGATTTTTACGATTCATAATTAAGTCCTGTATACCGTGTACTAACTTTTTATTTTAAATCCGTGTAGAAATTTTAGAGATGATTTTTTTCCTTTCCCAATGCGTTATTATTCCATTTACTTAATCTAATATTGTATTAAGATAGAAAATAAGAAAAATCTGAATTATAGATATCTAGAAAATATCTAGAAAAATTAGAAACAAATACAGACGACCACTTTTAAGTTCATCTTTAAATCTAATTCTTACCTTAACTTTAGTAGCGCTATTGCTGATTTACACATTCCAATTGACACAGCATCCGCTCACTCAAATGCGATGCACGATGATGCAGCCGAGTGCAACGCCGCCGTGTGGCTACTGCGTTCATTCGAGGTTCCAGCGCGGAGCCACGGTGCGTACATACACCGGCAAATTCTCATGAAAATTTTCATATTCATGTATTCATTGTTTATTGGCGAGTTTGCCAGCGAGGTGATCTGGAGGGATAGGAAGCAGATAGATATAGAGAAAAAGAGAGAGAAAGAGAGAGATAGAGAAAGGGTTCGAACGGGGTAAACGATAGAATTGCATGCGTCATGAGAGGGGAGGGGAAGTATGTAAGAACAACAAGACGGGTAGACAAAGGTCGGCCGTGCAATGCTATGTCGCTGACGAAACGACCTGCTCTAGAGTTGCTATCACGGTCGACCTGTAATTGTTCGATCGCTCGTAAAGGCCGGAGTGCGATGCAGTTTACGGTGCAGAGTTTACGCCGATGGGTCGTCGTTCTCGCCAGCCGCGTCGCCATGCGTGTTCCCACGCAAAGCTGCCAAGTGCGAGCAGAAACGAGCCACATTTTGCTTTCGTTGAACAAAAAAAATGAGTCCGATGGGACTGATATAATTTTTGCTGAATAGGTCAGTTATTTAATCTTTTCTACTTTACTGCTTTACCGCATGCTACTTAGAACAAAACAAGTGTATGTCTTTACTTTGCAAGAGTATGTGAAAATTGCCGTAAAAGCATCTAAATGATGTTACGTGCTGTTATGCGAATAGTAAAATACAAACAAGAATTATTTCCATGGAAGCCTTCGTGATAGCGAAGAGTTAATTTTGTCTTGCAAGGCACCCACAAGGCCTCAGACAGGTCACGTAAGACAAACGCGATTAATCCGGTCGTCCGTAATTTAAGCGCAGTTTCCCTGAAACTGCGATCTGTACGGCTAACTCACCCTTGGGGCCAGACGGCACATTTATTTTTCCACGGTAGTTGAGCTTTCACATCGTCTGCATCCCTACACCGTCCCGCCGACCACCCCGCATAAGTAATCCTCCACCCCGCATAGGTAATTTTCGTGACGACCTCGTAGTCGTCGTCGCTGTCCACGTTAATGTCCACCGACTGAATAAACGCCTATGCGCGTCGTACACGAAGAACGACGCGGAAATATTCCGCGCGAATATATAGCATCGCGCGCGATAAGAATTTCAATAGCGCGGAAATAATATCGGGCAAACGACGCACGGTTGAATAATTAAGGATCTTGCATCGCGCCTAGAGTTTGCTTGAGATCATCTATCAACCGATAATTTTATAGCAATTGGCAACTCTGTGTCATTCTTTTAGCTAGATGAATGTCACTTCCAATCAATCAATTCCGAGTGAAGTTGAAGAGACACCTCCACGGTCCAGTGCGCCTAATCAAAAGGGTAAAGAAAGAAAGCGGAGTCCTCGCGAGCGTACCGCGAAAACGAATTTACGGGATACGGAACAGAAACAGGACCTTGTTCTAATTGATCCAAGCCGCTCTTCTGGGTCGTGATCAAAACTCCGCCATCCCGAATTTGATCTGCTGAAAGCTTCTTGTAATTGGACGTAATGCCCTCGTTGCCTTCGTGAATGCGAATGAGAAAGACGGAATATTGTTGAGAGGGGGACGAGAGCAGGGACAAGTTGGAAGAGAAAACCGCGGAAGGATGGAGAAAGTGAGAGAACAAGGATTGGCGCGAAGCGATAATAAGAGCGAGAGGAATGAGAAAGAGAGATCGTTTAGAGCCGGCAACCGTGTTGCGAATTCGATTGTCCCACGGTATTTCCCTGCTCTATCTGTCTTTCCCGTCCCTCTTACCGTCCAAGCGAGATACCTATGGTCCTTGTTTTTCACGCACCCTCGCGGCAACTCGCGGTCTCAGGACGCGAGTCGCCCTTCCGAGGGGCGAAAACCTCACCAAATAGATCCCTGTGCCCTCGCCAATGGGAAGAGGTGGACGGCTTCAATTTTTCGCTCGTTGCACCTGCGGCTTTCGGACCCTCTCTCAGCCCGATCGAGAAAACCTGTTCGACAGCCGATCGGCCGCGGCGGTTAGGGCGCTAAGGGTGACATGCCTACATACACTCCGTACTGAAAAAAATTCACCCTCCGGCTGAGGGTCGACCGCCATCTAGCTCGGTTCTATGTGTTGGCGTACGAAAGTGGTTAATTGTCTAGTGTTTCTACTGTATTCCTTTTTTCTTCAAAATCCGTATATAGTCTTAAGTATTCCCAGATACGAATTTATTAATTACATATCCATTTTATTAATCATTATTATAATTCTATTATACTTGATCATATTATTCTTGTTGAATATTTTTTTGTTTTTCTTTGACAATTGAAAAATTTGTAACCAATTTTTTCATTTATTTTTATAATATAAAATTTTACAATATAAAATATGTTCTAGGAAATGTGTTCTTTATAAGCAAAAATAAATATTTTAGTCAATCTTTGAGAAGATTATTCTTTTGATCATATGAATGTGATAATAACATCGTGTTAGTAAAATTGTATTGAAAGAATTATCTGAAATTTTAATTATTTCAAAAGAAATAAAGTACATAATAACAAGGAAAAAGAGACGGCCGCGCAATCTAACTTTCGATTACACAATCTAGAACCATGGGTTACGAAACGCTGATTACTACGTAATCTGCCCGCAAACGAATTCTGCGATGTATCGAAAAATCGTCGCGTAGAAATATAGCGCCAGTGGTCGCGTGATTTCTGCGGGACGTGAGGTATTATTGGATTGGGTATTGCCAACAGGTGATTCCGAAAATAACAATAATTTGATTTTGCGAAAATGTGGGTTATGAGGTCTTGCCGCGGCATTCGACAATGTGCTAATTAAGTATAATATATTTCAATCGTTTATTTCGCTATAATGAATTTCGCGTTAAGTGTTACATTACATGTCGCGCTCGCGAGACCGCCGAGGTGTGTATAATTGCGCGTCGACGAACTCGCCGTTAATTAAAAATCAAATCATCACGTTCACGCGCTCTTAAATTATTTTGCCATCATTATTTTAATAACGTGCGCCTCTTCAAATCGGCTTTTAAATTCCTAGACCTCATTGAGACATCTATTAATTTGTAGGATACTTGAAATTTCTTCAAGAATATAAACGTTCATATAATTTTTACAAAACATAATAAAATATTGCGATATAGCATTTCATAAAAGTGATTCGAATATATTTCAAATTATTCTCTTTCGTAAAATAAGAGCTCAGTAAATACACTTCTATGAACCTGACTTATTTTTTCGATTAATCGAGTTAAGCGGCAGAGAGTAGAAGTTTCATTTCCGTCGAAAAAATTTCGCGCTGGACCAATGCTACCATACGCTAGCAACGAAGCTCCTCGGCTTTCTTTATGCCGCGCAGCCGAGCCCGACTGCCAGAGAGTTCGCAAATACGAATGTATTTTTAAACGAGCGTTAGTGTCTAATGTTCGTCCACATTTTGCTCTTAATACAGGGTCGTAGGAAGTACGGTGCGAATAAGAGCGCCCGAGAGAAATGCGCGTGTACGTGTGCAAGAGTGCAAGGGGTTCGAGGATGGCTCTTGGAGGGATGGTTGGAGAAGGAGAAGAGAGAAGGAAAGAGAGTTACAAGGGGAAGGGGAGGGAGCAGCCTGGTGGCTGCTGTGTTCGGTGGCAGAAATCCCCTTCGCGCTATCTCGGGGAGGGCTGTTTTTCGCGGCTCACAAAATGGCCGCCGCCCCACCAGGCTCCTCCACTTGGTTAGAGGATATAGAGGGCTCGAATTTTCTCCATCCTGCTCTCTTTATACCATATTCGTTCGTTCGTTCGTTCGTTCGTTAGCGCGCGCTGCCTCGCTTTCCCCCTTGCCGATCCCGTTGCTGGCCTACACCACCTCGCCTCTTTCTCTCTCTCTCTTTCTTTCTCTCTCTCTCTCTCTCTCTCTCTCTCTCTCTCTCTCTCTCTTTCTCTCTCTCTGATCATCCGGGTTTCATCAACCCCCTCCAGCTATGTCATCTATCCCTCCTCTTGGGGCGTTCACCCCTTCCTCTGTATTTCTGACAGGCACTACTGCTGGCGGGAAGCGAAATTCAGCGTCTCCTTCTCTCTCGCTCGTCTTTCTTCCTCGTTTTTTTTCTCCTCTAAAGTTATCCCTCTCTCCTCTTCATCCTCCTCCACCTCCTTTCTCTTTTTCCCACTCCCCAAGCGTTTCCTGCTCCGCGCGACAACCACTACACGGTGTTCCAGCGAGGTCGCATAGGAATATTGTTACGTAGAACGGGAATGAAATTTATAACTAATTACGGGAAAAGTTTAGATGACCATCGGGTCGTTCGGTGGCCGGAAAGGGGGTGGTCGTTGTCGGGTGGAGAAGTCGGAGTAAATGAGGGCAAGGGCGACACGGGGGCGAGAGGACGCGCGAGAAATCGGTAGTGAGAGGAAGTTGCTTCCAGTATAGAAACCAAATTACATTAATTAGGATATTAAGCTGGCGTTCTACGAAAATAAAATACCGACGGGGATGGCTTAAGACGGACCACCCGTGATTTCGGATTTACATAAAATTCCGCCGCGTATGCAGTGCCATTCGTATAATTATTTTGCATACGGATAATGCAGTAACTACGTGCGCCCCGCCGTTTGTTACTACACACGAGAAACGAATCGGGAGGATATGTCGGGAATATAAATGTAATAGAACTAATACGCGGTTTGCACGATGCAGTCGTCATTGCTACATACAAAATGCATATTACGAGTATATGAGACAAATCGATAAAAATCTAATTCACGAATAATTTCGAATATTAGATCCTCATTAGAGTAATATGGTTAAATAATAATAAAAGAGTTTCACATTCCCCAGGCGATTTCGAAACTTAAAGAGTCTGTCATTAAAATTAAGCTTAGTGATTTTTTAGATTTATCAGATACAAAATGAAATAAAAGAATAAATATAAATAACGTCTGCATATCTTTATTTGCATTATATTTTAATTTTCTTGCTAACAATAAGAAAATGTTTTCAATTATGCGATTCACCAATGTTTTTGAATATTAGGAAGTACGTTAGGTATATAACGCAATACTAGTATTCGAATTTGCCATGCAACACTATTCCATCGATCTTTCGAAGAATAGTTATCACGATACAATAAAATATGCATTAAGTACGAATGTTTGCTGTTTGATGGGATTCTAGAGTATATTTATATTATATTCCAAATGTCGCGAAATATAATTGAAGAAAAGCGCCATTATGCGCTTTCGTCGTTCCTTCGCAATCAAGTTCGCAATCGATTTTCATCAGTTCTTGTTTTTTTTAAATTCATAAATATTGTTTACTTTTTTTTTCGCTACGTTATATTTTCATACATGCGTTTTTATGTAGCTACAAAAAATTAATTTCTCAAAATAGAGCATATTTCTTTTGCTTTAAATAAAATTAATTTTTATAGTGTATGACGTGTTAAATTTCATTAAAAGGTCTTATTTTGACAATATAGCGTTCCGCCGACAACGATCTATCCGCTTCTGAGATAAAATATCCGGTGACATAGTCAATGTTTTCAGCGTCAAATTTTTCTTTTGAAGCTCGAATTACGCAGTGGGCGTGTGCTAGCTCGTATTAAGACTGTCATGCTGGAAAATTATTCAAGAACATTACACTCCTGTGACGCCGTTAAGTGATGAGAATTGCAGACGATGAAATACGATCGTGCAAGTTTGATATCGCGTTAATGCCTTGAGGGGTTCACTTAATTAATTATTGAAACAAATCCGATTTATGGCTTGCGATTACAAATAAATACGTGCTGGTTATAATTTTCAGTTACGGATACCAATTATCGATATTATAATTATATAGTCTTAAATAACTGGATAATGAATATTATGAATATTATGTTGTACGGTTTGTTTTTCATTCCCGAAACTTTCGACACGGCAATTCGCGAAAATTTCATCAAAATAATTTTATTATTTTGTAAATTGTCCATGAAAGACTTGTCGAGTTTCTCAGTGCGAATCGCAGTGTGATTCCGCCTTCGACGACTATTCGCTGTTGCGAAATTGCGGGAACAGCAGTCGCGTCCGACTAGAAACGTTGCCTAACGAGATTCGCGAACGCAATTTAGTGCGGCTAAGTGCGGCCTGCTACGAATTACGAATGTGCACGGAGCAGTTCTCGACATACGAACGATCGTTCGCGCGAGAATGGAGAGTAACTTAATCAGGAGTGAGAGCTGCACAGCATTGGACTAGAATGATTCGCAATGGGAGAAGGCGGATGCATATAATGCGGAAAATAATTTCCATCCGTGCATTTTAGTCGCCGCGGATACGCGCGCTTTTGAGCTTTTGGATTCTCCGGAAGGAACATTGAAGTTTTTCGCGATAGGATCTTTTTTTAACATCGAATTTATAAATAATTAAATTCATCTCGATTTCTGCGCGAAACAGTACGATTTTTGTTGTCAGGAGCACTTTGCGCAAATTGCAAACTGGAGAATTTTAATTGGCAACGATAATGCATTTGATACGAAAATGTAGCAAGGCGTTCCTTTCATTTACGACGATGGCACGAAATGAAATTTACGAATATTTTAATAAATCGCATCACTTTATTTGGCTTTGGTGGAGGAAGAATATTAGTTAATATTTGTTTCCGTATAATAACGTAGAGACATATATGTTTGTAGCGACGCGTCTGTCGTAATATTTCTTGCAGATAAAGTATCGACTTTTCGCAGAATAAATAAAAGAAACATATCACGATTTAATCTTCCATTTTTTAAATTGATGCAACTCCTCTACTATTAAAATGCAGTTGTTTTTCAAATTTGCATAATTATTTTAATATTTATATTCTTGCTTATGTGTGCGAATAAATTGTAAAGAAAAACGATCTTATAAAAAAACTGTCTGATTTCAGTGCTGCATTTTTAGGCGTAGAAAATTATTATCTTTTCCAATCTTTTCTTATTTTTCATTTTGTTAGATTCTTATAGGTGATACGTTATACATGGTGTAAATCTGTGTTGTGTAAGATAGCAATTTATATTGTGTGGCACAACTATTTGATGTGACTGAACTTGCATTGGAAACATCGGAGGGTTTCCGTCAAACCGATCCCTGCACTATAACGCGATTTCCCATGACGCATCGCATGTGCCAATAAACATGTACAAACTGATACTTTTGGTAACGCCAAAATACCTATGATTTTTCCTCTAGGGATGGTAACGATGCAGTTAGTTCAATCAAATGACGTTACCAATGTGGTGCGATTTAGCATTGGAAGATGGACGTAGCTGACATTAATCTGAGATAAGTTAATATTGATATGCGCATCGTTATATATATATATATATATATATATATATATATATATATATGACAAATATCGAAATAAAATGCTTATAATACTGTTTAGATAAAAATTAAAAAGAAAATAGCATTCTAAAGCTATGCTTAATCTTTTTCTCTTTTCTCGGCTTAGTAATTTTTCAATTCATTTTTCTCGGAGTTTAATGACAAGCACACAAAAATCTATATGCTTTCTATAAAATTAATTGAACTGTGTAGCTCTCTCTTTGCTGTAGCGAACATCTCCGCGAACGCATCGCGCGCGTGCCAATAAATCTGCGCAAAGTGTGATAGCTGTTGGAACAACCTATAAATTTCCCTATACCTATCCGATGAGAGAGGAGGAAACACGAGCTGTCACCATTCTATGGTACGATTTTTTTCAGTAATAATTATACTAGACTCTAGAAATATAATAAGAAATTTTCTATATTAATCTGCATTAACAATCTTTTTCAGAATGTTCCTTTTTTTTTAAATATACTTTATACCTAATCGTAAAATTTTCCAAAGAGTATACAATTTTCAATAAAAATTCAGAGAAAAATTAAATATTTAGCGACTATAATAAATCGTTCAAATCGAGTTTCTCTTAGGTTCTTTAGATTTTCGTACTTTGCAATATTTTTTGTATTTTATCGTAGTATCTTACGATTTAATTTCTTGGGTTGAGATTGATTTTATTTCACTTAAGTACCTGTCTCGGTATTCATTATATGCGAGTAGGTCAACGTTCGTAACAGGCGCGACGGCCAATCTGTCAGATGTCAATCGGGTTTTCGAGCCATGAAAGGTTCGATCGTTTCCCGCCAAATTGATCGGTCGGTATACTATAACGTGTTACCTCACGTGACGCATCGCGTGCACCAACAAATGCGGATGGAACGATACCTTCTGAAACACCCTGTAAATTTCTCCGATACGAGTCGCACGAAGGGACGCGGGGCGAGAGTACGTTGGAGGGGTATCGCACTCTCAATAGCTTTTTTGCGTTTCCCCGCCGGCGACTGAAATCCCCACCACGAACTATTCAGGATCCTGACCTCCACCCTCCTGAATTTTTTTCTCCTTCTGAAAAATGAGCCTCCACCCTCGGCTTTTTTCCACGTCCGTCTATCCGTTCGTCTCATTCTCGCTCGTCGAACGCGTCGGTTCTCCCGCTCGTCGTTCCTTCCGTCTTTCCCCTCGGGAGAAGACCGATGGTACCTCCCTCCCGGGCTAATTTTTATTTTCCCGCAAGCGGCGTTTTAAAAATTACCCTTCGTCCGTGCCTGCGGCCCCCTCGTCCTCCGATGAGTCCTGGTGGTGGTGGATTGTACTTGGTGGGGGTACGTCGTTATGGGTGAAGGGTTGATTTCCCCTACCGGGATGTACTCGTCTAAAAAAAGCGCAGAAGGGGAAAGAATGTCGGTATGAGTGAGAAAAATGCAAACGACATAGAGAGAGAGACGAAGATCGCGCGAGTACCCCGCAAGGACCAATGGGTCCTTCCGTTCGTTCCTTCCTTTTTCCATCCCCGCTACGTTTTTCTCTCCGCCGTGGTCTCTACTAACAGAAGAACGTGATGTATTGCTCCTCTCGCTCATTCCCCGACGTCGTGTTCGAATTCGTTTTTCCCGCCAAATTCCCTGCCTACAAGCTGCTGCCACCTCTCTGTTTGATATCAATCCCCTCTCCCCCGTCTTGTACCTCGTGCAACTATTTCTTTCTCTGGCTTAACTCGTTCCTCCCTATATCGACGAACAATTCACGGTCGTACGGTTTTCTTAGCTTGATTAATTATCGTATTTCGCGCGGGGCATGTTGCGATCTAGAAAGTCCTTTTTTTCCTTTCCCCGGTTCGTCCATTTGCGTTCTTCGCTTTTCCGCGCAATACGTCGCGTTGCGTCTCGCGTCATCTCGCGTCATCTCGCGTCGTCTCGCATCGCGTCGGTTGAAAACACGCTGGTATATAATTGTAAAAGAGCGCTCGGCTGTGCGCGATTTCGTGAATGAGACGAGGCCGTCTTTGGTGCCGTGCGCGCGACGAATAAATTGGGCTTTTAATTACGCCGTAAGCTGTAAGCGTCCTGCAGAAAGGCGGCGCGATGTGTATGCGCGTGTCTGCCCATCCCGGCTCGCATTTCGGGTTCCTTTGACGACGACGACGAGGGCGACCGGTGACACTCCTCGGTGAAATTGCAAAAGCGGAAACGGCAGCGTCACGGACGTTTGCGTGATGCAAGAATTTTCATCACCACACACAAAGTTCCTTTTGCCTTTCAGAGCGGCGCAACTCTTTTATACTCGGACATGTCCACGCTCTGCGTAAACTGCTTCATGTTAAAATTTCCTTGGCGTTGGTAATTGGAATATCAGTCGTATATAAATATATAATGGTAGGCAAGGAATGAAATAATATTTTACACGATCTCGAGAGTAAGCAAGCTTCCTAGAGATATCTATTGCGCGAGGTATAAAAAATCCATTCAAACAAAAGATATATAAATTATCATAGATGAGGAATAATGTTTTTCTTTATGTGGAGCATATATGTGTGTTCTTTATGTACATTTTACATAAAATATTTTATATAAAATAACTTTGTTTGCTGATTAGTGTATCATATTTATTTAAATATCTTTGACTAAATCTTAATCCATGTATCGAGAATATATCTGAATAAATAATAACATCATTTGCGATTGCTAGAATTCAATTATTCTAACTATCGCACCATAATAATCGTATATCGTTATCGTGCGCAGGATCATCATGTATATTCTGTATGTTCGATATAATTCGCTTCGCGAAACGGGACGAAAAGAGACACTTGCGGCCTTTCACGTCCGCGTCCCCGTGATTCGCCTTTAGACGTCCGGAGACGGAACGGCGCAGACAGATTAATGGGAAAAAAGAGTTTTTCGGCTGTTTCCGAAGGCAGGTCGCGCTCTCTCGAGCGAATAATTCGGAGGATGAGATAATTAAAATGGGTCCACGGAAAACCTGTCAGCCGTGGCGGACAGATAGGTCGCGAAAGCGTTCGCCAGCGTGCGCGCGCGTTCTCGCTCGCGCTTGCATGCCCGCATCTCTAGAACGAAATTATTCTATGAATGCTGATCGCCCCGCGTAACGCGCATTATGCAAAGCGCGCCGGCTGAAAGTGACAATTTTTACGTTTTCCGAGTGGCCCGCCAACTCGTCGGTCCGTCCGTTCGCTCGCGACAAAACGTGGAATTTCCATTAGGCGACAAGGAGCCTTTCGCAACTAGCGGTTTTTCCCCTTTCCATGCAGGACCGTGCATTGTCCTTTCGATCCATACTTTCAAAGATATCACCAGTCAGTATAGAGCCAATAATTTAGATGGCTTCCTTTAGAATCTAATTTTAGAGTTCTAGCTCTTCAGCCCGTCAATTCTCGCACTGTTGTCAATATAAATAGATGATTGAAAGAATTAAGAAATCTATTTTCAATCATAGGCGATTGAAAGAATTTAGGAAATTTATTTTTCGTGTATTTATTTTTAATATATAAATATCGTTAAAGTACGAAATATAGAACATCGTGTAGTTTCTCATGTTACAAAGTTGGCAGATGAAAGTAACGGAAATAGATAATAACATTTTAATCTTGAATTGATTCCAAGCATATTTTAGATAACATTGCAGCTTCGATTTAATATCCAATTTTAAAGGATAAATTGAAGGATAAATTGAAGTTATTTTAACACAATCAAGCCTGTATTGATATAACGTCCACAAAGTAGGTAGTTAAATGATTGGTGAAGCCTATTATGCGCGAAACAACGAGCATGCATCGTACGTTGTGAATTATCTTCATTTTGAAGATTATTAAGTGCAGTTGCGATTTATTGATGCTCATTAAAAGCATTAATAATGCATTACTAAGGAACGAACGGCCGTTGATTATCCGTTATCTAAAATTTCAACTTCCACGCCAAAGTCGCTTTGAAATTAATGATCCTTTGTCCCATCGAAATTTCCCAAGGCTCGTTGTCTCAGCAAGATCAGAATTCCGCAAGGGCTCAGGGATGTACGCAGGGGTAGTTGTACCCTCGTCCTCCGCAGAGGGAGAATATTTTTGGTGGAGAAGGCGAGGCCGGGAAGGGGGACTTGCCGCTTTTCCACGACAGTAGGGTAGTTTCCACGGCGGCGCGATGAGTGGTAGCGGACGCGGGGAGTCAGCGGCGGGGATCCAGAAGGTGCCCCACCCCAGGATAACGGTCCAATCGGGACTCACCGCACTTTTTACCCACCTTTCCACCATCAGCGTCGACGGCGCTGCCGCGCCGCCACTCTCGCGAGCAGCGCACTTCGGCGTGTGTATTTTTCCCCTCTGAGGTCGCACCAGGGTGGCTTCCCGCTACCAAGCCCCTCCGCCGCCGCCGTCCCCTTGTCCCCTCACACGGCGGCTCGTCATTCTGCCATCTGTAGGGGTGGGAAAGGGGTTCGTAGAAGGGGCTTTCGGTGCAGGGGTGTGCGCAGTACGCAACTTTTACGCGGACGATGGCGCCGTGTGCCGAGGATCAATTTCGGAACAACATCCCTTAGACTTTCAAGGCTTCCGAATCGATTTAAATTCCACCCCGCGCCGTAACTTCACCCCGTTTCTTGTCCGCGACATCCTCGTTCCGACCTGTCCCGCACGAAATATTGCATCGGCCGCGCCGACGTTTTCTTCTTTTTCGTATTTCTTGCCCCGACATTGTCCCTCTATTGGGGTTAACCACCGGTGCGTTGACGGAAATCAATGATAGGTTCATACGGTCACGCGTACGTCACGTCGTTTACTATCGCGTTTTCTCGATTTTTACGAAAAGCACATGACATCTTTCGACCTAATAAGATTTAGACTGAACTAAGAATTCTATCCTTTCATAAAATCTCTGTGGCATCGTGATACCATTAGATTTAATATTTTATATTCCATATAAATATTTGATTCATATAATCATTTTCTACTTTTCTTTACATATAATTTAATTGTCTTACAAAAGACGCAGTAACTAAATGTGATGTTATGTTCAAGAAAAAAATATTCTCTATCAACGGTATATTTATAATCCGTAAAGTTGAATTACAGCGTTAAAAATTATCTATTTCATTTTTAAAATAAAATCTATCCTTTTAGATATCCTCAATGTCTTGTTTATTCTCTTGGTTCTTTATTTTTGCTAGATTTACTAAAATCTCTTTAAGCTTATCTCGTTATTTCTGATCCTTGTTAGTTGGAAAGCTTCATGTCTGGCCGAAAAGACATGGCTTTTCAAGGCTTTTTTTTTGCGCTTACGAAGAAGCTCGCCCACATTTTTCTTGTCGTCCTTGATCCTACCATCCACCCTTTTCCCTACGTGCCTTCGCCAGGGGTAACCTCTTCCGTGTGGACGAAAATCAATGATGGTGTCACGCGGTTAGGGCTATCACGCCCTTTTTCCGACTAACTCACGAGAATATCAAATGAAAATAGTATTGAAAAAATTTCCCCAATACGTAATCCGTTAAAATAAGAACAATTAACATTTCATTGGCTATAATTATATTTCCATGTATACAGATAAAGAGATTTATTTATTTAAGAAGTAATAGAAAGAATTATTGGAGCATTGATAGAAAATATATAATCTTATTAGTATTGGTAATACATATTTAGTCAGCAGGAAGTTATTCATATGTAAGAGAGACTTTAGATAAATTATTAATTACTCCGATAGAATTTACGTGTGATCGATTTGTATATAGATGAGAGATTCAACTCCGGCACTCGCGAGCTTAACTTTATTAGCTTTTGAGAATAATACTTTTTTCGTCGATAATCGGATGTTAATCAAGCGATCCTTTGTTTTAAGAGTTTAATTGCGAAAAGTAGTTAATATTAATTCTCACGTTTCACAATGGAAGAGAGTAAATACTTAAATAATGAACGTAATTAAATATTTCCAGGCTGGTAGCAACATGATGAAGTACTCAGCAGTACGAGGAGCTATGCAATATAATAATGGGCATACATTTATACATTGTAACATGTTTCGATTAACGTCTTAACATGTAGAATGGAGGTAGATTAATTATTTTAGCTTGTTGCAAGTTAAAAATTATAAAGTCATTTAATGTGTAATAATAAACAACTATTTTTTATTATCAAGAGTATTTTTTGCAGTATCAATTTATTAGAAGTCTATACTTGAAAGAATTGTTATATATATCTTCGACATATTTATATATAAATGAAGGCGATTGCTTTTCTAGCGATAAAAAAAAGTCGATAATTTATATGTTATATTTTTATATAACTGATATCTCAATGATCAACCACACTCCTTCTACCGATCCGCGTTTTTTTGTATTTCTGTTCCTTTCTTTTCTCTAATTCTTTTATCAAGCGTAAAGTGCAAGACTCGACACGTAGGATAAGTATACCTCTCCTCCATTTACATCGGTTTCTTGATACCGCCAGAGGCTAGCATCAGCGGCAGCGACGGCGGTACCCTTTATCCACCCTTCCCACCAAGCCGACCCTCTTACGGTTCTCTTCTTTCTACACACATCTACCTGCCTCTTCCTCTATCGCGGCGCTCTCTGCGTGCTCTCGCGAAAATCCTCGCGATAAATTATGCCGTGCGGGAGGGAAATAAATGACCCACCCTCGCCGGTCCTTCTCCACCTTGCCCGCCGCCCCCCCGGTTGGTCGTCCCGAACTTCAATCCCCAGTGTGCACGGAGCCAGCCCCGCCGTCCTCCTCGGCCACCCTGCCTCGGTCGCCGTCACTGCCGCCGCCATCCTCTTCCACCTCCGCCTTCCTGTTCCTCTACCTATGTCCACTACGGACCACTCTCTCGCCAGCCTCTCTCCTCCGGTCGTTCCGCATCCCCTGGACCAACGACCAGGCGACGGTACTACGAGGAAAGCCGGCTTTAAAATTATAATGGCACGCGCAATTTTGATAACCGTCGCCCGAACCACTACCATCTCTGGCTGGCACCACTACTACTATAAAAGCATCGTCCACGCCGCTGCAACGCCACCGACCACGACCGCTATACGTACTTCTCCTCCCAGTCCGTTTGATATCTCACTGCACGTATCGCCCTTTATGAGAGCTCGCCATAGATGTAAGGAGCGGATTATGCGAAGATATGGCTGCTTTGAAGTATATATCTAAGTTGGGAACGTGACATGCAATATGTGCCGTTATCATTCACATTGAATTGGTTGCATTGGTACCGTAGAAAATTTCAATAATAGTTGAAAGTACTGATTCCATTATACATAATTTTATAAATTTTATATTACAACAAGCTAAAATAATTAATATTCATCTCTACTCTATATGTTGAGATGTTAATCGAAATACATTCGTTTCACGTTTGCTCTTTCTGTTTTTTACATTAATAAAGCTACTTTTGTAATGCTGTAAGAATATTGAATATTTATATGGTAACATTAAGGATTATGTAATGAAATCAAAATTTTCAATTTAGAAATGATGAACGTTTTAGAAATGATCATTTATTTAAAACAGAATATATCGTAAGTTGAGCGTCTATAAGGTTCAGCTAGAGTTGAGCTTTAAGTGTGCCAGTCTTCTTTTTCTTTTTAGCGAGGAGTTTCTCGTTTCCTTCTAGGAACAACGTGGTCGTTAAAGCGATATTGCATTCGCGAGATATTAACGTTGTATGCTATAAGGCTCCCTTACCCCGGCTCTTCGTGACCCGCACCATCCTCTCACCCCCAACTCACCGTGGTTCCGCAGCTCCTGCCGGTGACCAGCGGGGGCAAACAATGGCGCGACGTCGGGTACGAGAATGGCTCCGCTTTTGTAGCCGGAAATTGTTTAAGCTTTTGTTATTTTGCGGCTTCTAAATCTCAGATGTCAGCCGGCGTCCTCAGCCAGACTATAACCTGCCGGGATAACTCCTATGATGATGATGATGATGTCTTCTTTTCTCTCGCCCTTATTTCCGCGATTTATTGCACTTATTTTTTAATTTTAGAAGTACTAAATTTTTTTCAATTGTGCAAGAAGCGTATTTTTCTTTGATTGATATGAAAATTAATATGAATATCTTGTGTGTTTGAACAGTTTATTTTTATCTTATGTTTATGTGCAAAATATCATGTGTATAAAGTAACAATTAATTATTATTATGATAATGTAACAATAATATCTGTTACAGCTTTGTGATATATGTAAATTATTGTACATTTAATTTAGACGAAGAAATATTCGTAAATGTGAATGTAGTGTACAGTATACTGTAGGATCCGATGAGAAGCAAAGCTATTTCACACGGAATAATTTTAATTTAAGAGATGATTGGTTCTGGCAGTGGTTTCATGTTAGAATTAATATTAAAAAATTTAATTGAAAACTAAAATTGCCTTAATCGCGTTGCCTTTACTTTGCCTTGTTGTTGATTATGAAAACGGAAAATATAATCGACAGTGACGGATTTATGGTACGCGGGGATTCTGTGCGCGGTCCCGTTTCAAGAGCTCAATCATTTATCTAAATAAACGTGAAAATCAAAATAGACCGGGAGATACGAGAAGGCTGAATGTATGGTAATTAATTAAGTAATCGCAAGCTTCCTCTGTTGTAACCAATTATTTTTTTGTTTCTTGATTTTGCAGGTCGTCGCATCTCTTTTTATCGTGAACAATTCTCTGCGTGCTGCACGTAATTATACATTGCATGATAATAATTTTGTGAAAATGTATTCTCTCGTGCCTATTTTTACTGGACGTCTACCGCCATTTTTGCCTTGTACATATATTCTCTTTATGTGCAACGTAAATGAATACCGTTTCGTGCTCGCACAGGTGCGCGCGCGAGAAATAATATTGTTTGACGCACCGCATGGAAGAAGAGAAAGACGTACGACTGCGTAATTACAATTTGCTAAAAATACATTCTTCCTGTCCAAAATCAAAGACGGCTCATTTAGCCGAACCCGTGTGCCAGCGCGGCATGACGCTGTCATAAAACATAGAGTCGGCGATTTTTTGGTCGTCACGACTCTATGTGTGCATCTCGTTAGTTGCTTTATATGGCGGTCGCGAGGTTGGTATTAGCCAAAGCTGGCGGGTTAGAGCCAACTATTAAAAACGTAGGTGTTTTATGGACCTCTTTTTAAGAAATAATTAAACTCAAAACGCCATAATGCCATCGTCGTGAGATTCGCGCTTGTAGACGAACACCAACCACTGCAGACTCTATACCTATTTTCATTAGCGACGAGGGAACTGTTTAACGTTCTACGGCAGATATTTATAAAGCGAGCGTCGTCGCCTCCGTCGACCCTTCGTACCCAGGCGGGTGGTAGCGCGCGGACTTTTGGGGTGGTCGGTGCCCACCTATCGACCCTCTCGGCTCTCCTGGTTTCCCTCTCACTCTTTCTGCCGGCGCTTCTCTCTTTCGGTTCCTCCCGTCCCCCGCCAACCCCCGGCCGCTTTTTCTCTCCCTCGACCCCTCTCATTTTCCACTCCTCGTCCTCTTTCCTCGTGGCAAGCGACCGATCTTCGTCCGCAGACACGAGAAAAAAGTGCGCGGCCAGCGACGGAGTGAGAGAGCCAGAGAGAGCGCCGGGTGAACGGAAAGGGGTGAAAGAGGCCGAGAGAGCCGGTGAGATACATGCAACGGAAAACGGAAGGAGAAAGAGACCCCTGTGCGTGTTCGCGCGCGCGCCCTGACACGCATGCACACACACACACACACACACACACACACACACACACACACACACACACACACACACACACACACACACACACACACATATATATATATACATTAGAATGCTATGCGTGCACACGCGCACACATCCTAATTTTAGCCGGCATTCGGCGCAGCTGTGCCACCCACATGTATCGTGCGGGCTCGAAACTCTGAAATTTCGTGCAAATAGCACGGGAAGGAAGCCGTCCCTGATTAAACCGGTTATTTCCTAGGGAAAAAAAGGTGCTTGGGCCGAGCAAAATTTACAGGAAATCGGGTTATTAGTCACCAGCACGTCGTCGAAAGGAGTCGCGCGCGTGGAACGGAGATACATAGAGCGCGTCGTGCGATTTTAATAAATCCATTAATTAGGGGAACGGAATCGCGACCAATTCGGCCTTTGTCTCTGCCTTCCCTTCCGATCGCATGGTTATCGTGCGTTATCGAATATGATGCCGTCGAACGGCAGAGGTGTTTTGTTTTATATATTTTTTTTAATTAATTCACACGTTGAGATTGTTAATTAGCAGCAGACGACTTGAGCTTTCCGTGCAACTTTCACGCACGTCCGACGTACCATCGAAGCAATTTTGGGAGTGGCGGTTTCTATCCGGAGACTTTATGAGGCCAACACGCTTCACAGTGCAGTTTCATTATATACCACGACGTTTATTGCGCGGAATTTCAAATTGGCACAAAATTCACGATATTAAAGTAATATTGGCATTCTCGATGATGGCGTGACGGAAGAATAGCGTTCCATTCGTCGCTGCCGATGCTGGAAAATAAAATTAATTATGAATGCAGCGCGAAGTGCGGCGAATATTTTTTTGCCAATCGCTGCAATATATCGTTTATTGAGTAAGGTTTTATTAGAAGCAAACGACGAATTTTTTTTTGTTTAAATTTAACGGAAGTATTTTATTTACAAAATGTCATGATCTTATGAAGGTCCGTAAAAAGACATATTCTTGCAGAATTATAATTAAGTTAACTAAAGTTAACTAAAGTTATTTAAGTAATCTTAAATATTACATAAATCCAGGACGATCTTGATAACAGTTTAAATCATTATACATTATTTACATGTTACATTTATTCGCTGTCTTTTTTAAATTTTCGGTAAGTGAAATCATTTTGCATGAGAAACTGTTATTGTTAAACATGAATCGACGAAAATGCAAAGTACATTTCTGCGAGTTAATTTTCCGTATACCGCCTGTATCCTAATGAATTTTCCAAAGAGAATCATAGCGAACTTCCGGGCACGATGCTATACAAGTGCGTATTCATTACGCAAAAATTACAACGACGCCGTCGGGAATAACAGCTCTTTTCCCCTGTGCGCGAGTCTGCAATACTAATTCATTACAACGTCGGCTAAAGATAGAAAATCGTATGGATATTGTATAACGGAGAACTCTGTTTTCTAGCTATGTGATTAAGATTATTTGAATCATACGTTTCTCTCTCTGTACATGCTACGATTATAATAGCACGATCAGATAAATTATTTCTTCTATCGCGATAAATAGCAGTTTGATACCGAGTAGATCATGCAAACTATTTTCATTGCATACAATTTTCTAATGTATAACACGATTATGTTTTTCTACGTTTTTGTTTTGGATATTTAAAAGAAAAATAAATAGGTTCGACAAATGTGAAACAAAAATGATTTCTTCGGGGGCCATTGAGAGACGTGATTCGTGCATTTGTTCCTGCAAAAATACAATGAATGTGAAAGTTATTTAAGGAACGTAATAATTTTTTAGTGCTTTCCATAAAAATCTAAAAGGATTATTTCATACAAAAAAACATTGATTAATCAAATACATTAAAATTTCTATCTTGAATGCTCTTAGTCTAATTTTTATTTTAATAATAATATAACTGTCGAAAGATGTACGAAATTATCTTGCAAATTATTATTGCGAATATCTGCAGAGCCTTTTAGAGCAGGAATTTTTATTCTGAGAATATTTGTTAAGATATAGGCATGCTCTGTTAAATAAGTAGCATCAGTATTTCTCTCTGATATTGAATTAAAGCTATATTTTATTTAACATTAATGTTCTGAGCTAATGACGTACGTACTAATGACGTACTGCCAAACTGCTAGTATATATGTCGATGGTCGCGCGACTAGCATACTTCGGGACTGGAAAGGCAATCGTCTAGGTGTTGTTTCTAGGCAATTAGCCTCGCGATCGTCGATCTCGTCACATGGAGGGGTCCTCACGTGGCAGTCGGTCAGGGCCGTGGAGCACGCGTGGGCCACCGACAAAAGGGGGATACCACGATGGAAAACGAAAGAGCGATATCTGTCGGACGATCGGACATTGGTGACGGGGTAGCGTGAGGAAAGCATGGACATTGGTGGTGAGGGAGGGTCGGGTCGATGATACAGAGGGGTGAGAGTGCAGTTTACCTATAACCCATAAATCGACCCCACTTTTCTATTAAGAGACGCACGATTGACTTGCGTTGGTCGGCTTCCTTCTCCTACCCCATCGCCGCCGTCGCCGATATCGCCGATGCGCCTCTCTTCCGCGTTTTTCTTTTTACTCTTCCCACTTTCCAATCCCCGCTACAACCGGTACTGACACCCTTCTCCCTTCCCCTAATCAACCTGCTTGGTACTCCTCACTCCCGTTGCCCCGGCTGTCTCGTTTATCCATCCCCACCTGCTGTTGCATTCTGCGCAAACCTCGTTCAATCCCCTACCAACCTGTTCGTCGTCGAGCTTTTTTCTATACATGCGGAGAAGCTCGGAAACATGACCAGCGCCGTATCGACGAGGGGGTCAAAGAATCGCGATTCTTCTTCTCTCCGTTCTCGCTGTAACACGTCGCCCGATTTTCGATGTTCATCGTTGATCGCGTGTCTTTATTTGCTGGCCGCGATCGGCAGGGTAAATGGATCGGATAGAAAGGGTTAGACGGATTTGTGGAGATTTCCCACGTAATTTCGATGATAATAGCCTTCTTTCAGTCTGCATGGATTTATATTTTGCGCTAACGTAATAGAAGAGCTTGAGGCAGTAACAAGATAAGCATACAAGAGTTTTACTCATAATTTATATCTTCTGTAAGATTTATTATAGTTCGGGTTACCTCCAGATAGAATACCAAGTTTTCATAATGCTATACAGTTTTTTTGTTCCAACTATTCTGCTTGTTGTATTTGTATTATGTTAATACTTCAAACCTGATAATTACTTCAAAGGAAGTCAGACTCATGAATCCTGGCTCTATCTTTGCAGATCTACAATGATACATTTCTTTACGCTTTTCTTAAGTCTGATTTGGTGATAAAAGTCTGGAAATTTAATTTTTTCTTCTGGCGGAATTAAAACTTCTTGATATTTGGATAATCTCGGAATGTTTTGAAAACTGGTACAATAAATACGCCCGTGCGTAGTTCGTCCGTGTTCCGACAGCGGGAATCGAAATGGAAATCCAGATGTAATTACCAATCCGCGGCATAATCATCGAGGCTTCACGTATTAGCCCTTTAAATTTCGTCAAATCGCGCTGGTGCGGCGATGACGCGGGCGAGAGAAAGAGACAAACGATCGCTCATACGGTTCTGTAATTCAGGGAGTTATGAGCATTTGTATAGTAACGCAAATCGGACTGCTCTTGATAAATCTAGTTAGTTTCCCATCGCTGATAAACATAATTAAAGTGTAATCTTCCAGCATGTACATCGATAGACGGATATCTTTTGATATTGATACATGGCTCGTTCGTCGCGATATCCTGTCACTTGATATCTTGTTGCACTTAAAACTTAATTCATACCGGCTTGAATCATGCAAATATCTTCTGCGCGATATTTCTGGATGTCGGGAGACGAATGTACTTCTTGACCGATAATTTATCGCATTTACCGACGCGATGCATAATGTAGCGTATCACTGAGAATAATCAAGTGAAAATTAATAATTTATATTTTGCTTTATATGAATGCGTAGTCATCTCGTATAATTTCGTCTTTTATGCGCATTATATTATTATTTTGTACACCGGGTTGCTTGATTACATTAAATCCGCGAGACGTTCCGCAGGGCAGAACAATGTGTAGAATTTAAAATTATCAACTAATAGTTTCATAATTCTCTCTCTTTTGATTGACTTCTACTTTCTGTGATTTCATCACAATTGATTGTACGCAATAATTTAATGCTAATAAATACGTATAATGAAAGTTTTATAATTGTTAATAATACAAACAGAGAGGTTAATGATTGGAATAAACATTCTGTGAGATTCACACAGCTAATTCCACTCGTTATCTTATTAACAAAATTTATACCGTTGCAGTCTCCAGGGATCTCGTGAAATCGCGGAAACCTCACTGAGATTCGGATGATGTAAAAATCATCAGACGCTTTCTCGTGATTATTTAGCATTAAATTTTATTATAAAATATGTGGATTAGATTTGAGTCAACCTATTTCTATTTAAGGAAGAATTGTTTAAAGGCTGGACTTAAAGCGCAGCGGACATTACGTTCTATGGATTCGATACGTGCTCTATCGGGCGCATTACGCAGACTCGTGTATACGCATATCGATACATCGGCTGAATGCCGCTACCGATTATACTTGACTAATGCGTAACCTTGATATATCCCCATATTAGTTACAGACGATCGCGCTAAAATGCCGTAATCCGTTTAAAGCAGTTAGTAAGTTCGATGCGTCTCACTGATGTGATCGCGGAAGATACGTATTATTGATTGATATTTGCTACTAACATGCGAAACCAAGAGGAATCAACTAGCAATTCTCAGATCCTATAATTAAAGACGCAAACGTATACGTAGATGTATATATGCAATGAGATGTGTATCTAAAGCAACATTACGCCTAAATAGCGTAAGGCAATAAACTGATCGGTAATAACTTCGGCGCGTCTCATTAAGCATCAGGCATAATCGATCGTCAAACAGCGGCCGTGTAAACACCCAGCCAAAGACGGGCGCATACATTACGCGCCTCAAGTATCGTATATAGCACCGAATGAACGTATCGCACCGTAACGCCGCGGAAGGGGGCAGGAGTTGGTTCGAGGGATCTCTTAAAATACACCCCTGGGGGTGAAGCTGAAGAGTGCAGCGAATACGGGACCGACGGAGACGGTGGATGGTCGGATCGACGTCGACGTCGGCGGTAGGTGGAGGCGGAGGGGTGGCAGGGACAAAAAAAAGGGAGAGAAAAAAGGGCACAGGGGAAGGGCGAGGAGCGAAGCGGAGGAGACGGGGGGTGCGCGAGATAGGGGGCTGAGGCGCGAGGGGAATCGGCGAAAAAGACGCGGGGGTCGCGGGAAAGGGCGCCGCCCCAGCGACGAATTTTCGGGCACGCGGCCATTGTGGCGCGGGGGCGTGGCTGCGCAGACGCTCGAAAAGAAAAATCGACGCGGTCCACGGGGATGAAAAGCAGCGCGCGCGCCGCGACGGCGGCCCAGCGGGAAAAAAAAAAGAGGACGGCTAAGAGGGCCAGAAAGAGGGAGGAAAATGCGCGCAGCGGCGCCGGGCGAAGAGGGTGATTCTGCGCCGCGGTGCGGCGGACCGCGCAACTCTCTCTCGCGAACATCATCCCCTCTCTTTCTTTCTCTCGCACTCTTTCCCTATCTCTCGGCGGTACCATTCTCTCTATTCCTCTTAAGCTCTTTCTCCGCTAGCGGATTGACGTTCTCCGTCCTACTCTTGCCTTTGATACCTTCCGCGCTCTTCCCCTTTCGTCACGGTAACCACCCCTTTGGTGCTCCTCACGGAGTCCTCTCCTCCTCCGCGTTGCTGGCTGGAGTACCGGAACAGGAGCGTCGGCGCGAAGGGGCACGGAGGGAAAAGGGGATTAGTGAGGAACACGGGAGGCGGTGAGGGATGTGCGGGATATGGCGGGGTGATGGTGGTGGGACTGGTCGTAGAAGTACGTAGAGCGAGTAGCATCAAAATTATTTTCCAACGGCACTACCGCCGGCGCGGTACCACCCCGAAATTTCAGCCCTTTAATTTCAGATGGTATGATAATTCGCGACGATATTTCACACGAGTCTGGAACCTGGCTCAACGTGGATTTTATTGCGGCTGCAAGGGGGGTTGAGGGAAGGATCGCGTACGAAAATTTCTCGGAATTACCAAAAAGGCCCTACTAGAAGAGACGCACAGGGAAGTTGTTAATTAATCTAGGCGTCTGGGCCGTGCGAGCGGTCGACTGATCCTTGCCCTACGTCAAATTGAATGCACCTTTTCGGTGCGTCGTTGGATAAAAGCGGATTTATTGCATAAAGGGATTCTTCGTTGTTACGAGATTTTTAATATAACATTACAAATCGTGAATCTGTATTGCAAATGCGAAGCCACAAATTTCAATTTTCTTTAAAAGACAAAAAATTACTAAATCCAGATAGTGAAGAGTTAATAATGCTTGTGGAGGCTCTTGCTAGCAATTAGTGAACGGCTGGAAATTAGTGATTTTCCAAGAGACGTACGATGTAAAAGCAGTTACCAAACAATACTGTAATGATTCATGCAGAATATTAGTATGTAACGCGAATAATAATTTGACTGCTATACCTACGTTGTAATTATTAGATCTTGCGGCCGTTATTCATGATTTCATTTGAAATTCATCGTAATAGTAACAATAGCAAAATCTGCTAAAAGGCTTTCCAACGGCATACTCTCTCACTATTATAATAATTCGCGTATAATAATTAAAGTTGCAATAAATGCACTTATGGCTTTATCGAAATACGCGACGATACGATTAATGTGAAAGAAAGAGAATATTAATTTTTATTAATCTAAAATTGGTAGCAGGTAATAATATTTTACTTAAGATTATATAATTTTTCACAAATTCTTGTGTTCACAATGTATAATTTATAATAATGTATAATTTAAAAAACATGTATTATATTAATAATAATTAAAATAAAGAAACGAATAAAATAAGTATCGTTTCTAGAAGACACGGAGCGATGATTAAACGAATACAGAATATTTATTACACATCAGGACAGTTTTCCTCCAGCGATATTTATCGAGGCTTTACTGTATTATAAACTTTGTAAAAATAATTTCAAAATTTAACAGTTAAACACATAATTATACAATTATTTACAATCTTTTTACGATTTTTTATAAAGATTTTTGAGATCATATTTTATAAAAAATATTTTATACATATATAAACTATATATAAATTAGAAAAATATTGGAAAATATTCTTGTTTTTAATACTTTCTTTTTTTTTAAAGACTTTTAATTTAAATAATCGATATGTGATCATTCTTATCAATAACATTTTGTTACATTTATAATATAAATGCATGTTTCTCGCTTTAGTGCGAGAATAAATTAAAAAAAAAAAAAAGTAAGCTAGTAATCGTGAAAACCCTAAAAGGGTGAACCTATGTTTTATGAGGCGTTCCTTCGGGATAATCTCAAAGTCAGTCGTGATGCCTAACTCCGGACGAGCTATAGATGACCGCGCAAATAGGCTAAATACCCTCGCGTGTTTCAGCGTCCACGAGGGTGTCGTGGGCACCGACCGTTGTTGAGTGGGCGAGATAGGGTGAAGGGTGAGTCGACGTGCCGAGAAGCACCCAGGACTTTATTCCCAACAACGCAAAGCGGCGCAATTTCGTTTTCGGGGGAGGAAACGAAGGTACGGCGAGGGGCTGTGGCGGGGGGGAAAGAGGCAGCAATAGAGAAGGATCAGGAATCCGCGGAAAGGAGTGAGGGAGAGAGGAGGCAATTTTTTAAAATTAAGGCTGTTAAACCTAATCTCCAGGTGTGCAGGCGCAAGCGCGTAGAAGTCGTAAAAATTCTCGTGTGCTGTATCTGCTGCAACCCTCTTCCGCCGTCTCTCCTCTCCTCTCCTCTCTTTCATTCCTACTTTTCCACATACCCTTCCTGCGCCTTCGAAGCGACCGTCGTTCGCGTCGCGCCCCTGGCCTCCCTTGCTGGTGGTTAAATTGCCGCACGAAACGTTCTTAATGTCCAACCGCGACGCCCTCCGTCTCTCTCCTTCTCTCGTTTCCCTTCCTCCACTCTCTTTTTGCCTCTACAATTATTTCTCTTTCTCGCAGTCTATCCGTCGGTCTTTCTCTCGTTTCGTACTTTTGCGGACCTTTCTCCTACCTTCCCCTTCTGTCCCGCCATCGGTCTGTTTTCCGAGGGTCGCTTTTCCCTCTTTTGTTTTTTCGCGGTACTCCCACCGCCCAACTCCGTCGCGGACGCGCGAACGACCGCGATGGTCGCCGCGACGCTCGCCATCGTACGCAAAAGAAGCGCCGAATGTCGGATTACAAGCGGCTGCAACGCGATAAACGCACGAATTGTACTCAATATCGCATAACTTATTCGATAGAAGAGCATCGATATTGTCTGAGAATATTCATTAATCAAAAATATATGTATACGTAGATTTAATTTAAATCTCATTTAAAAAATGAGCGTAGATTTAAAATTGTTTATGCTTATCGAAACAAACACAATGACTGTTAAAACAGAGGAGATTCTAAAATTTCAATTATTATTTCTTCCGATCATGCAGATGAATGCAGAAAACATATCACGAATAATTTTTAAGGATCCTTTATATATAATGTATATTTAAACATATGCGAGAGTATTAATATTAATTTCCTTTTAAGATACACAATAGCCATGAAAAAAATTTAATTAATAAAGAGTTAAGCAAACAA
>NW_017259548.1:1616818-1625029 GCF_001594045.1 Atta colombica
GGAAAAAGGAAGGTACGTCATGCGTGTTGCTAGATTAATCCGAAACTGCGATGCATCGTAACTGCGAGCGCGTGCGCCCGCGCGCGCAAGCGAGGTATTCGACTCGGTAAACTCAATAAATTAGCGATATTACGATGCAGTATTGGAACGACCTTTGAAACAGCGCTGTCTGCAAATCGCGACGGCGTTTGCTTTCATCAAACGTCGCGGGAAGGCGTTATTGATTTCGAGCTGCGGCAATTATCGTTCGATTGCGAACATCGCGCGGATACCTGCGTCGCGATGCTCGCGGCTCTTTTCCCCGAGTCTTCGCGCGCGTTTTATTTAGTTTTAGAGGGATTTCTATGATTTTCTTACTTTATATATTTATTTTATATAGCAATTTCTCTCTCTCTCTCTCTCTCTCTCTCTCTCTCTCTTAAAGATAGAACGATAATTCTTTGTGCAATTACTTGCTAGATCCATTATTAAAGACTGACAAACATCAGTTTGGCCAGATTGAGTCGCGTCCGTCCGCGAATACCCGAAAAGTTCGCTCTGTTTCCGCTCTGCATGCCACGGTGATGCGGGTGGCGCATTTTTAAATCGGTGACTGCCCGAGAGAACTCGTGTGGGAATAAATATCGCGAAATCGGTGGCAAGCGCGTATCCGTTTGTTTACGCTTGCAACGCAGAATTTCACTTTAACGATTCTATCTTGTCGAGATAACAAATAAATTCTCAATCCTAGGGGCACCTTAAGATTTAATGAGAGATCGATTAAAGACATGTTTAATGGCATTTATTATTAAATTCGTAATATCGGTAAGCGTTAAATATTGATTCGTTCGATCGCATACTGAATGTTTGTTCTGTAGTGTTTCCTTTTTCCAACTTATTTTTTCTCGACTTATTGACAGAGTTACAGTTCTATGTTATTATTTTTTCATATGTGGAATCTGCCTCAAACCATCGCGTATTCTTTCGGTTATGAATGCTTTAAAACAAATTCGAACCTGATTTTTTTTCTGAAATCTCACGACAAATCGCAATTATTACGTAACTTTTCGATTTGAATAATATTGATTAAGTATTATGAATCCATTATTCAGAAAATTTTTATTTAAATCTTGGATAATCGGATAGGATGGGATTTGTCACGTATTTGCATTTTTGAAGTTTAAATTGTTAAATACTTTTAATGTTTGATATTAAATATTGGTTTCCTTGTATTAGAGTAATTGTCGTATCTCATATTATTTACATATCAACATTTATAGCCAATTACAACATTTATAGTAATTACTCTTATAACAGCAGTTCTTAAATATTCTGTAAATGGATTTTCTCATATTGCGCCATATTTTGATGCTGACGAGCGGCGGTTTCGCGCGTTTCCACGTTATCCATCATTATAGCGAGCTTAATGGGCCGCGATCGTTACCGTCGTAATTCGACGACTTTTGATCAATACTTCGCGTTACCGAGGTGATGATTTTTAAACTTCGATATGACCACCGTGCGCAACGAAGTATCGCCGCGACTGTTTGACGTCGATCAGTCGGCGTCTCTCACCTTTTCTTTTTTTTGAATCGTTATTCGCCGCATTCTGCATCTACCCCGTGAACGTCAGTGGCTCTCAATCTTCGTAATAAGATCGATCGTGGAATCCGATTTTGGTTCTCAAATTATTACGGGCAAGTTATCAGCGAGCGTAATTGTACGAACATAATTATACAGTAGAGCATGAAAATGCACGATTTTGGATAAACGATGATAAAATCACAAATCAACCTTGATCAAAATCATTTATACGTAATTTATATGTAATTTAGAAAATACCGAGGTCAATAGAATTCATTTGTTCTATTTTAATTACTCCGTTTACGTTTTCCATTGATCATTTATTTGTATTATTTAAAAACCGCGATGTTTATGTAATATAAACATGAAATATAAATGTTGTGATGAACATATGTGTTTTCCTACAATTAATACGAAACATTTACAAATCAAAATTATTTGAACGCATTAGTTGCGCGTACAATAGTCACTGTCGTCGATATTTACGATATTACTACTTACTGCCACCCATCCCCAACTGTTTATCCTTTCAATCTCGTCGTAAATGCATTTCGCGATCACCTACTCATTAAATTTTGCTTTTTCTACTTTTTTAAAATCGAAATTGTTCTCAGATTTTTTTGTGCATTAGCAAATTGCATCCTTGAGAACCTCTGATTGCGCGTGACTTAATGGAGGAGACTTCACCAGCATTTTATTGAGTTACTAAATTATAACGGAAACGTTGCAATTCGAATCTATCCTCGTCCGTTTTTAATGAGACGGCTTGATCGTATTTTGCCGAGGAATCGAGATAAATATTCGTCAAGATTGTAACGGCGCGGCGTCCGTCCCACTAAAAAAATAATAATATTTGCAGGATAAATAGAAGAAGGTGGATAATGAAGAAATAAATGAAACGTGACACTCGATCCACCACCGTAAATTTTTCAAAACCGTTTAAAAGCATTTCGCTGCAAGTCGGAAGCAGCCGTGTATGCACTTGCACGTTGCGTCTTGGTATTGGCGAAAATTGAATAATACAATGACCAGTAACGACTACTGTAGAATACTGAAGAAATTTTTTTCCGCTGGATTATTAAAGAGATGTGACACCATTATGACATTTACGATGGAATATTAATTATTCATTTTATTAATCATCGACAATCAATATCGAACTTTGTGAAATTAAATGGTTCTTAGAATATTTGATATATATAGAGTTATTATAGAAAAATTTCATTTATATTTTGAAGAAAAAATATTTTTAATATTGATCGTAATTTGTTGTGAATTAAACTTAATTACGCATGTCATATTTATATTATTTAAAATATAAGAAAAATATTTTAAGAGATTCTTCGCAGTTTCCGGCAAAGGATCTCGCTGACCTCGCGCACCAGTATCGAAGTCTCCAAACAACCCTTTAGAGGAGAACGATTAACGCGCCACGTAGCGGAGGGTGCAGTCGTATTCCTTCCCCAATCGGCAAGGTAGGATGTCGTTGTCGGCCCTCTCGAGGGGCCCGGGTTACCGACGTTATGCATCGGCGGACGCGTGCGATGCGGCCATCTTGGAAAAACGAGCGGGCGACGCGGCGATGTACGAAAAACAAAATGAAAGCGCTTGCGCCGCCGCTCCGGTATTGAGCGAGGCCCCCGGCGCCTTTTTGCATTTTCATCTCTCGTCCCCGTTCTCCACCTCGTCGACTCACGCATACCCCCTTTGCCCTTCGGGCCCTCGGACCGCTACCACCCCTCGCTGCGCTCCCTCGACGTATATTCCCCCACGCCTAGCAATCGCGCTCCTTCTCGCTCTCTTCCTCCACATCCTCCACCAAGCGCGACTCCAGCATTTCTGCCTCCTTCAACCCCTCTCGTCGGTCAGCGCCATAGCCGTTTGCTTTTTTGCGTTTTAACACGTTTTTAAACGAATGCAAAAATAAATACCGCATCTTGATTGGATCAAGGTCCCGTCGTTGATCGGCTTCGCCGATTTTACGCCGTAGACGCCCGACGACATCGATTAAACTTGTACTTTTTCCTCTGTAGCTTTTCTTTCCACGCTTCAGTAGCGCAGCTACTGTCGACTATTCGGATCGAATACCAGTGAACGAGACAGCTGTTTCATCGGGATCGATTGCTTCTCAGAGAACGACAGTCTTGCTCGTTACAATACGCGAAGGGGAATCATGTATGCGGATCGTATCCGCGCGCGGATAGTTGCGTGGCGCCCTCTTACCCGAGAAACACGTCTAACGAGTGGAGCGAACCGGCGAAATTGTTGTATCGATTTAACGGTACGACAAGCTTGTTGTACATTCTGTTTGCGCCATTGACGAATTTGTGCTGTAACTAAATTACAGCGCGTGTCTCCTCATACGTTAACGCGATGGGAAACGAATTGCCGTATATACTTATGAGCAAATTTACACGCCTACGTTTCGTCATGGCGATTACACGTAATGCCGGAAGTGCGCTTTCTACGATAATTTCGGCAATTGTACAGACGTATATATTAATACTATGCATCAACACTCCTTAATCAACTGTATTTGTGGATAATAGGATATCTGACAACGCTTGAAGCGAGCATGTAATAGCGATATTCGCGATTCTCAATGTCAAATTGGAATATATTCAGATTATGTTTTTATTTCGGCAACAAACTCTTAAAATTCATTTTCACCGATCGGTATCGCATTTGCTATCGTGAAAAGCGTTGAAAAATATCCTTTATATACATATAAATACAATTCCAAACCGCACATAAAATGACAAAAAAAAACATGCGATGATCAAATATCTTTTAGTCGTGGAGTAGATAAAATAGAATTACTATAATACATTCAGATTGAAAATATCAATTAATCCACCATACTTGATATGTTTGTGTGTATACGATTAGAAGAATGAAAACATATTTCTACAATGCAAGGAAGAAATTAAGCATTGAATAGGATGGATCGTGCGGAGTTTATTTTCGAAAAAGGTCGGAGACAGAAGAAAATGACCACGAACTCAATTCTCCAACTCTGATGGTCTTTTTTATTTCTTTTTTTTTTTTAAGAGAGAGAGTCGCGTCCAAAGTCGTTTATTGCCTGCAGTCTCAAGTAGCCGACGTCCTGTCGTTTTCCCGGAGGGGCAGACGAAAGAATATGACGCGAAAGCAAGCCGCGGGAGTAATATGTGTTTTATAATGCACGGTGCGGAGGAGGAAAAAAAGGAAGAAGATAGAACGAGGAAATGTTTTCGCGTAGTACCCGCGGGGGCGGCAAGTCGGTAGTCTCCCTTAATAATCTCACATTCTTAAGCACGTCGACTTAATTTGCATTTTAACCGCGCGGTTGAAAAAAAAGGAGTTTTCAGAGATGACGACGACGACGACGACAACGACAGTGACGTCGGTTTACCCGCTTGGATCGGCGAACCTACCGCACGTCGGGAGGGCATGAATTTTTATTCCTCGTGTCACCGGATAGCGTTTTGCTCCTTTCCTTCGTTCTCTAAAGTAGAAATGCGGATCTCCCGTGACCGGCGATCTCGGGTTTGACCGGTTTTCTCGATGTCCGAAGTAATAAAAGGATTACTCGCTCTCGGCACGTTGAGCAAATAAGCTAAATTTTCGACTGAGAAAGTCGATTGCGAATTTTTCTCGTCTTTTTACATGCAAATCTGATATGACGCCGGAAGTGATAGTTAATCTTATCATTTCTTATCAATATATCGCATCGAAATTGATCGAGCATTAAGATTCTATTATCGATATTTAAAAAAAAAAATGTTAAAAAGCTTTCGTTTATTTCTTTGATATTAATTATATAACAATAAATATAATTAAGATATATATTTTTCATGATGTAAAAGAAATAGGAACATTGAATGAATGAATTATTTATTCAGAATGGTTGTATCGATTGCTTAAAAAAAACATTTTAAAGTCAGAGAATTTTTATCGTAAAAATTGAGGGAGGAAATTATAAAGTAATTTCGTACGACATTTTCTGAGTGATCTTTCTTAATATTTTTTTACGAACCGCTACTTTCCTTTTGAGACCTACGTTTTATTAAGGGTTTACCCCCACTATATATCCATGTACATACACTTATCCCTTTGCAAATGCGTCAGTGTTGGATCCCCACCATACGACGAGCCCCACTCCGACTCCTTTCCTAGCCCTTTCGTAGGCTAGAGTGGTGGGGTGGCGCGATTAGACGCATAGGGGAGGTTAGATGAAAGTTTAGATGAAAATACAGATGAAAGTTTAGATCACGTTCTACAAGGGTGCGTCAGCCCTATGGCGCGTAAGGGTTTGTCCATGTTAGGGGCTCGTAATGTAGCTCAACTTAAGGGATATTCCTTACTTATATAACGACTATACATATAATGTATTTTACTGAATTTTAAGACGTGTATATTTACAAATAAAATACACAAGTGTTAAAGTCGGGGAATTAATGTTTAAAAATGTTTTTAAAATCTCTATTAAGATTTTTATAAGACCGACAGTTGTATTCATTTGTGACATTTAATATTAATATTTAAGTATTTTTTAAATATGGAAAAAGAAATGTTATAAAATATGAAAAAAATGAGTATTTCTAAATGAAAAGATATGTTATATTCAGTGTTCAATCAGTCTTGTTCGATCTTATTTGGTTTTTAGAAAAAAGAATTAAATAAATAGAAAATATCAATATGTTAGAATGAATTTTAAAGGAACGAGGGAAAAACATAAAATTATTATTTAATAAAAACAATTATATCATTACTTTCTTGGTGCGTTATTACAAAAAGCTCTGAAGTTTCTCTACATGTATGTGTAATACCGTCATCAATTATCCTAATAACGCCATTTAATCACGAGCAATTACTTGGATATATGCATTTCGGCGTGCTTGCTGAGCACTGTCGCGCGACGCATTAGAAATCCTTAGAGCTTAAAAGGGCAACAATGCGGCGGAACATACAGAGCTACTGTTCCTCCGAGAAACCACTCAAAGGGTTTACAAAAGCATAACCAGCTAGCAAACCCGGCTACAGAGAGAACGCGAATAAATGCATCGTAGTAATTATCAGAGAACGGGACAAGTGAGTAACAACGCCGCGCGTAGTTCTAACAAACTTTCGCATTTAATTATATGTCCTGTCTCTTGCGATCGCGATAGCACTGTTCACCGGGATAAATGGTCCGCGGCTGTGGAGCATTAAAAATGCCGAAGATTAAAAGCGGTATTAAATGCGACTGTCATACACCGATCGCCACGCACCGTGATTTCCGCGCCTTGGTATATATATCGATCGTTCAACGATCGGAGTATTGTCTTCGGCAATTAATTTTTCAAGATTTTTGTGTGCGCATTTTCCTCACAAGGTATCCCATCGTTCTTCGAATTACTTGGAGAGAAGGAAAGGTAAAAAAAAAATCTGTGGCTACAAAGGAAGCGAATCTCTCTCCCACGCCGGGAGAGAGATTCGCGACACACGCGGCTCTCGAAATTTCGAAAAAAGCATCTCCCTTTTCCATGCATTTCGCGTCTCGCGGCTGCGCCGACGTTGCATCGCGCATTATTTAATGGACGGTTTTTCGCTTTGTTCGGCCGACTCATTAACCGCGGGGCCTCCCGATTGTACTTTGCGCCCGTTCTCCGGCTGCACCGGAGAACCGTGGCTCGTTGTTCCGGAGGGTGGGACGCAGGAGAGAGAGGGGAGCGAAGGGGGGCGTCGCCGGGGGGATGAAGTGGAGTGGAAGAGAGTGGCGCGCGCGCGGGGGGACGTGCAGTCGCGTCGTTGCATAATGAACAGGACGCCGGCACCCCCAGGCCCCCGTTCTGCCTTCACCGAAACCCCCCTTGTCTCCCCGTAGGCGCCTCACTCGCGCGCCCTCATCCCCGTCCTCTTTCGTTCTCTCCCGCGCGGCCACCATCCCTCTCCCCCCAACTCCACCCCTCATCAACCTATTATTTCTCCGTATTACGTTACGTCGCGTTACGTTACGTGCTGCGTCGCTGTTCGAGACTCGGCGGAACGGCAAAAATGATGATACCTTCTCCTAGAAACAAGAGCGCGAGATCGCCACGGGGACGCCCTCGGCGCCCACATGTCGTTCATCCTTCAGTTTCTGGTTTCCGATCATATAGATGTACAGTTCATATGTCTTACGACTTATTTAAGAAGCTTAAAGAAGATTAAATCAAACTTGTTAGCAATCAAGATTGAATCTATAAAGATAACGTTGCGTAAAATAAAAGAAGAGACTTTATAGATAATTAAATCATTGACTTAGAAAGAGAAAGAAAAAGAGATTATTATTTTCACTTTTGAAATTAAAGAATCTCTCTCTCTCTCTCTCTCTCTCTCTCTCTCTCTCTCTCTCTCTTTCTCTCTCTCTTTCTTTATGATGGAAAAGAGAGATGGTGTAGAAAATTCAAAGCTACTAATATTATACATCAGGCTCGTCGAAACCGTGTCTTCCGAATTTGTCTCTATTTTTATGTGTAACGCGCGCACAGAACTAATTAGCGGACGGCGTTGTACCGCCAGCCAACGATAGAAAGTTACCTGGAAAACTCGCTAAAGCGAATCTAGACGGTCTTTTTATAGCGGCTTCTCTCATTGCCTCACCCCCTCACGCTTTACCTCCCCCCCCCCCCCCCCCCCCCCCCC
>NW_017259548.1:1625129-1628160 GCF_001594045.1 Atta colombica
CTTTTCTTCGCTCTCATTGAAACGTTGGACAGACGTCCGTGGATTAATGCAACGTTTCGTGACGTCGGCCAGCGCATAGCGGGTAATACGATAGTGAAATTTTAATACCGTGGCGCATTTTTTCCTCGGCTACGAACCTTCCTGCATGGTACGTATCATCCGCTTTTTCAAAAAATATTTTATGCGCGGCGCGGCTTCACCGTAATGCGGACGCGCGTAAAACAATTAAATCTCCAAGTTAAATAATCAAGGGACATCTTGAAAACGAGAGCCATCAGCGTTGAAATCGCCTTCGTCGATCTTCAATTAGATCTATGCATTTCGATCGCATTATGCATTAGATCTATGTATTTCATCCATGTATTCTAACAATTTGATATTTTTTTTTGTTTCAGAAAATGCAACATTCCCTCTAATAAAGCTTGATTTTCTTGATAACCATCTCACGTGGCGAATAGTAGACGATCTCAACAGAGAACGTCGTTTCGTTCGCGGCCGTGAAACATTTCCGGTTTTCGGGCGTTGTTCCGGTTGAATTTGGAAAGAGGACTGTACGATGGGGGATGGAACGCAACTTTACAACACGGACAGACACGTACAGGCATGACGGGGTGCTGCCCTCTGCAGGCTAAAATTAGAGGGTGCTGTCCGAAGTTCTCCGCTACACGTTTGCATTTCCTATGCACTATTTCCCACGTGTAGGTGTGTACAGTCCCGCGCGAAACCCGCCTCCGCCGACCGATGCGCGTGTATAGAATTTATCAGCTTATCGTCGATTGATTTATTGCGCGCAAGGAAAGCAAAAAAATGCGCTGAACCCATGAATGAAACTGTTTTCGCTGGTTCCACCACGCACGTTTACGCGCGCGCGCTCACGTAACTTTTTATTTGGCGATATTTTATGAAAGCGACTTGTTAACGTGTGCAATTCCCACTGAGTGTTTTCTCGATCGATCTGCGTTTTGTTATCATTTTGATGTAACTTTGCGGTATACTGACTGCCGTTCGAAGATTTAAACTCTAGACGATATATAAATGTCTGATATATATTATAAGAGCGAGTTTTAATTAATTCAAATGCTAATTCTGTCGGATTATTATGTATATCATCAATATTATATAAATAAAGTAGTTGGAAATATTCGAGGAAAATTTATTTCATATTGTAGACAAGTTCCTACATAAGTTTGTTTTACTTGTTTTTTTTTTCTATTATACTTATTATAGTATTATCACTAGTTTATTAATTAAAACATTACTTAAATATAAATTTATCAGAGCAATAATCGAGACATTTTTTTCTTTAAAGGCTTTCGGTCTTCACAGATAAATTATTTCAAAGATAAGTTTGAAATGATTAATTATTTAAGACATTTAATAATGTTAATGAAGATTTACTTTTGAGATGATGATGAAACCAATCTCAAGGGTTGCATCTCACAATCATTAGCGAGAGGATTTTCGCGGAGGACTGTACGCGCGTATACCCTCTCCAGAGGCATTAGACGCAGTGTATCGGCGGCCGTGCTCGTGCGCGAGTATTAGACACCATGCCCGCAGCTCATTTGCCAACTCCGGCAAATTTACCAAATTTAAATGCAAAATCGGCCGGTGCTCCGCCGGTTCGATGGAGGCGCAAGCGAGATGGTGAACGGAACGACGCGTGGGCGAGACGAAGAACGGGAAAGGCGAACAGAGGATATGAGAGACAGAAAGATAGATATAGGAACGAGGAGCGCACATACGCGAGCGAGCGAGAAAGGGGTGGTCGACGCGAGGGGGTGGCGGCAGCGGTACGGGGAGGAAGCGCGCGGAGGAGACGAAGAGGGAAGCGAAACGCTCGAGCGAGAACGGAATATATAGATAGATAGAGGCATGATAGTGGTGCCGAAGAGCGAGAGAGGGTGGACGGCAAGAGGAACGGAGACAGAGACCGTGGTAGGAAACTCAAATGGTCGCAATGGTGCGGTATAGTAGTCAGGCTGGTTGTCAGGCGCAGCATGCGATTGGTTCGCCGACCGTGTGTTACCTCTGTCTCTCTCGCTTTCTCTCTCCGCTTTATGTGTCTATTCTGCTATTCGTCCGTCTTTCTTTCACTGCATCGTACTCGCCGCTTCGACCTTCTCGTCCACCCGCGCACACCCTGCGTTTCGTTGCTATCGCGTGAGATTACCGTGCGATTCTCGAGACGAGAATCTGACGTCTTCGACTGTCAAGCGAAAAAAAGTTTCGCGAGAAATAGGTTTTGGAAGAAGCGAAAAAAGAAGTCGAGAAGAAACGGCATTGTAAAAGAATTCACTTCCTTTTTTTATTTAGAAAGTTTAAGTTGGAAAAACTAATAGGCTTTTTATAGTAAGACATTACCTAAGTTTTAAGTCTTAAATCGTAAGAAATTAGCCAATTACAGTCAAATGTGAGAAGAATAATCGATCATGATTGGTCAATTTCTTATACTTTAAGACTTTAAACTTAAATAATGACTTACTGTAGAAAGTTGATAATTTTTTGTCACGCCGGAGCAATTTGCGTTTATACACAATGCAGCGAAGTGGCTACAGAGGTGCATGTTTATTACATGTCCTCTTCATTGGGATATTAAATGAATGCGATAGATATTAATTCGATGACTGCGAAATCAATGAATACTTCTCGCCTTTTGAATCTTTCCACTCTAATAAATTAATTGGAGCTGTTTTGAGCGTGGAAGGGATAATGTGTGGCACCGCGATATTTTTCAATGATGATGAGATTAATAATTATCATTTCTCGATTATTTAAAAACAGCTGTTAAATGAGTACCTTTATCTTTCTGGTGATCTCGTAATGAATATTAATTTTACGAATTAATGAAAAATATATCTGTACTACATTTATTCTACTGCGGGGCAATTACCTGGATTTATCCTGTACATTTCGGCCGAAGTATTTCTTTTTAATCGCTGTCGGAATAAAAACTACAAAAAACTCTGTGTGTGTGTGTGTGTGTGTGTGTGTGTGTATCTGATATGCAGTTTCTGGCAGATTGCATAGG